>NW_024108959.1:0-54014 GCF_013358895.1 Oreochromis aureus | reverse complement strand
TGACATTGTTTTGTTCAGAAGAGATGGGGGAATCTGCAGGTCTTCATAATTCAGAGATAAAATATAAATTATTGAAGATATATGACTTGTAATACACTGTAACTGAGAAGAGGCAAAGCAAAACTGCCTTGACATGCCCTCAAACAACGTTTTGTAACTCTAAATCTATATGGAGCATCAAAATCATTTTTTCACCATAAGAAACAGCAGGCTTTGGTGAACAGTCATGGAAATTTTCAGGTCTCTGTGGAAATCCATCAAAAAGATATGATGAGAGAAAAAAGTGCCTCATTTCTAGAGTTTGAAATCTGAAGAAATCTGAGCGAGAGACAAATTTCCTATCCTCAAACAGGTGTAACTAGAAAAATTTGCATTTCCTGCGAAAATGCTGTGTGGATGCCGGAACGCTGAAGCTGTCTGCTGAAAATGACTGAAAAAGATGAAAAGCTGCAAGAATTGTATGGCAGTAAAGAAACTGAAAAATTATGCTGAAAACAAGTGAAAAAAAACAGAAATTTTTGCTGAAAAGAGGTGAAAAGGCAAAGATTCTGCTTCAAAGGGGTACAGAAGTTCAAATTTGCACTGAAAAGAGGTGAAAGGGTTTCCTCTGAAATGAGCAGAAGATACTGAGATTTGTACTGACAAGAGGTGAAAGGCTGAAAATTCTGCTTAAAATACGTGAATCAGCAGAATTTCTACTGGAAAGAGGTAAAGAAGTAGTTGCACTGAAAACAGGTGAATCAGCAGAATGTCTGCTAAAAAAGAGATTTCAGTTGAAAACACCTGAAAAATCTGGGATTTGTGCTGAAAAGGGGTGAAAAAACTCACAATTCTGCTGAAAAGGGTTGAAGAAGAGTTGTTGGGCTGTTGAGAAGAGTTAAATAAGTTGAACTGATATGTTTGGGTACAAATACTATGATTTGGCAGAAATAGTATGATTTGGCAATAATACTGCGTTTTAGCACAACTACTGAGATTTGATTGAAATACTATGATTTAGAAAAGATATTATGACTTTGTACAAATACAATGTTTTGGCACAAATACTATGATTTGGTTCAGATGCCATGATTTGAAACAAATACTATGATTTGGCAGAAATACTGTTATTTAGTTGAAATACTATGATTTTCCAGAAATATTATGCCTTAGTAGTAATACTATAACGTGACAGATATATGATGATTTTGCAGACATTCTGGTTTTACACAAGTACCATAATGTGGCAGAAATACTATGTTTTAGCACAAATACTATGATTTGCTATAAATACTATGATTTGGCACATATATTGTATTCAGCAGATATACTATAACAAAATAGAGAGTCTACGACTTAGTAATAATACTATAACATAATAGATATACTATGATTTTGCAGACAGTCTATGTTTTTGCACAACTAGCACAATGTGGCAGAAATACTATGATTTGGCACAAGTACCATGGTTTAGTAGAAATACTCTTTTGGCACAAATACTATGTTTCAGTACAAATACTATGATTTGGCAATAATACTGCATTTCAGCACAACTACTGAGATTTGATTGGAATACTATGATTTAGAAGAAATACTATGACTTCGTACAAATACTATGTTTTGGTTCGAATACTATGATTTGCAAAAAATACTATGATTTGGCACAAGTACCATTATTTAGTACAAATACTACCAATTGGCAGAAATACTGTGACTTAGTACTAATACTTTAACATAACAGATATACTGTGATTTTGCAGAAATAGTATGTTTTTGCACATATACTACGATTTTGCTCAAATACTATGAAATTGCAGTAATACTATGATTTTGAAGGAATGCTATGATTAGGTAGAAATACTATGCCTTAGTAGTAATACTATAACATAACAAATATACTGTGATTTAACAGACAATATGTTTTTGCACGAATAATACGATTTCGCTCAAATACTATGAAATTGCAGTAATACTATGATTTTGAAGGAATACTATGATTTGGTAGAAATACTATGCCTTAGTAGTAATACTATAACATAACAGATATACTGTGATTTTGCAGAAATAGTATGTTTTTGCACATATACTACGATTTTGCTCAAATACTATGAAATTGCAGTAATACTATGATTTTGAAGGAATGCTATGATTAGGTAGAAATACTATGCCTTAGTAGTAATACTATAACATAACAAATATACTGTGATTTAACAGACAATATGTTTTTGCACGAATAATACGATTTCGCTCAAATACTATGAAATTGCAGTAATACTATGATTTTGAAGGAATACTATGATTTGGTAGAAATACTATGCCTTAGTAGTAATACTATAACATAACAGATATACTGTGATTTTGCAGACATAGTATGTTTTTGCACGAATACTACGATTTTGCTCAAATACTATGAAATTGCAGTAATACTATGATTTTGAAGGAATACTATAATTTGGTAGAAATACTATGCCTTAGTAGTAATACTATAACACAACAGATATATGATGATTTTGCAGACATTCTATGTTTTTGCACAAATACTACAATTTGGCAGAAATACTATGTTTGGGCAAAAATACTATGATTTGCTATAATTACTATGATTTGGCACATATACTATAATCAATACTATAACATAACAGAAATTCTACGACTTAGTAGTAATACTATAACATAACAGAAATTTTAATTGGGCACAAATAACATGATTTGGCACAAATACTATGATTTGGCAAAAACATACCATGATTTGGCACAAATACGATCATATGGCAGAAATTCTATGATTGGGTATAAATACTATGATTTGGCAAAAGTACTATGACTTAGTACAAATACTATGATTTGGCACAAATACTGTGATTTAGCAGAAATACTATGTTTTAACATAAATAATATCTTTCGACAGAAATTTCTGCTAAAAGGTACTATTTCTGTTTTTTAGCAGAAATACTGCAATTTTGCATAAATACTATGATTTGGGATAAATACTATGATTTAGCAGAAATACTATGATTGAGCAGAAGTACTAAGATGTAGTAGAAGTACTTTGATGTAGCACAAATAGTATTATGGAGGAGTAATACTTTAACATGGGAGAATTATTGAGACACACACACACATACACAGAGAGCAAAGTGTACAGGGGCTGTTAAGAGTCTGGGCTTGGTATATCTAGGTCAGCTAAATTGGCTGCACCTGGTGTAATCAGCCCTTACACACACAGACACAGAGAGAGCTATGGCTTTTCTTCAGTGTATTTCTCACATTCAGGATTCCCCTCGAACAAATGGCCATAATTTCCTAACCGTCAGAGCTAGAACGGTCATTTTGACAGCGTTTTGTTCAGAAGAGATGGGGGAATCTGCAGGTCTTCATAATTCAGAGATAAAATATAAATTATTGAAGATATATGGCTTGTAATACACTGTAACTGAGTAGAGGCGAAGCAAAACTGCCTTGACTTGCCCTCAAACAACGTTTTGTAACTCTGAATCTTTATGGAGCATCAAAATCATTCTTTCATGGTAAGAAACAGCACACTTTGGTGAACAGTCATGGAAATTTTCAGGTCTCTGTGGAAACCCATCAAAAAGATATGACGAGAGAAAAAAGTGCCTCATTTCCAGAGTTTGAAATCTGAAGAAATCTGAGCGAGGGACAAATTTCCTACCCTCAAACAAGTGTAATTCATGGCCAAATGGTAATAGTTGAGGAAAAAATTCTTGAATTGTGAGCATCAGGGATGTCTGAAGATATATTGGCACAAGCCTCATGTCTCAACTTTGTTTCATTAAGGAGATATGACGATTTGAAAATACCTCTCATTACAGAAATCCAGCGTTGATTTTGAACAAACTCTCCATTGACTTTCTATGGAGAATTTTCAGACTTTGTGTTGCTCTGAGGAGATTTGCAAAACATCTGTAACTTACACAACAATGATGGTGACATTTTCTGAAAGCCAGCAAAAATACCTACGTTTTGGTGTATAATCTGTGGGGGTTGAGTGGAAATTGAGCGAGTAGCAAGAAGTTGTTGAAACATGAAGAGAAAATTCAGAATGGACGAGTGTACACTCTGAGTTAATTGCATAGCAACCATAGCAATGCATGTATTTTCTGAAAAATCACAATTTTGCAACTGAAAACTTAAAGAGAGATAAGATTAAAACGGTAGAAGATCTGAAAAAGCTGAATCAGACAGGAATAGCCCAATAATCTGAGAACATTTTAAAGTTTGAATGGAGTTTCTAGGTGAAAGCATGAGAATGTAGTTAAGTTTCAAAAACAAGCAAGTTTTAGCAGAATTGTGGAAGTTTTCCATTCATTTCAATGGGACAAATTAAAGGAAAAAAGTGTAATATTTTAAAAAGTATAAGAGTAATAAACACCAAAAGTCATAGCGATCATTAGCAGAAAGAGCAGAACAGTATAGAGTTTGAACTGAGAAAATCGGCTGAAAACTGAGGGAGTAGTTAAGCGCCAAAAAACGTACGGAAGCAACTAGAACTAGAAAAATTTGCATTTCCTGCGAAAATGTAGTGTGGATGCTTTAAAGCTGAAGCTTTCTGCTGAAACTAGCTGAAAAAGCTGAAAAGTTGCAGAAATTGTAAAAACTTTGCAGAAGCAAAGGAACTTTGCTAAAATGTAGTGACTTAACAGAACTGCAATATCTTAGAGGAAACATAATACTTGGCAGAAATACAATAGCATAGCAGAACTTAGCAGAAATATTGTAACTTACCAGAAACACGATAACTTCTCAAAAATACAAGAATTTAGGAGAAATTGTATAAGATAACAGAAAGAATATATTTAGCCAAACATTCTTAAACATTACAGAAATACTATGATTTAGAAAAACAGTACAACATAGCAGAAATGCTGTGATTTACCAGAGACACTGTAATTTACTATGAATATTTTAATTTTATATGAATACTATGTTTTAACAAAAATACTCCAGTTTAGCACAAATATTATAACATAGCAGAAATACTATTCTATAGCAGAAATGCTATATTTAGAAAGAAAAATATAATATAGTAGAAATACTATGATTTAGCAGAAATCCTACAATATAGCTTAATAACAATGATTTAGAAGAGATACTATGATTGAGCAGAATAGTAATAACTTAAGTGAAAATATTGGAAAGGTAAAATGACAAGCTGAATAAAAGGAACATGGTTAAGTTCGCTGAAAACTATTTGTTATTCACCTGTGAAAAATAAAACAAAAATACATATAGAAGAAAAAAACAAATAAGAACAGTCAACAGATACATAAGAAATCAAATATAGATACACAAATGTACAGAGAGAGACACACAGGCAGGGTCTATGCCAGTCAACCAGTCTGAATATATTACATTTTTATCCAACAATGAGATGCTACCCTAAAAAGGGTGTTTCTGTGTATCTCTCTCTCTCTCTCTCTCTCTCACACACACACACACACACACACACACACACACACACACACACACACACACACACACACACACACACACAGCAGCAGCAGCAGTAGCAGAAAGTGAACAGGGGCTGTTAACAGCATGTTTCTAGGTCAGTCTTGCAAGCCTGGGAGCTGCTAAATTTGAATCCACCAATCAGAGAGGCTGTGTACTTTTTCCCGCCAAAACAGGTGCAGCCGTTTTTACACACACAGAGCACAGAGACAGGATTTCTGCAGTGAATTTCTCATAGTGAGGATCCCTCTCAAACAAATGGCCATAATTTCCTAAACGTAGGGGCTAGAACGGTCATTCTTACACCGTTTTGTTCAGAAGAGATGGGGGAATCTTCCAGTGTTGACAATTTATCATTAAAATATGAATTATTAAAGATATTTGACTTGTATTGCACCATAACTGAGTAGAGGCGAAGCAAAAACTGCCTTGACCTGCCCTCAAACAAAGCTTTGTAACTCTAAATCTATTAGGAGTATCAATATCATTCTTTCACCGTAAGAGACAGCAGGCTTTGGTGAACAGTCATGGAAATTTTCAGGTCTCTGTGGAAATCCATCAAAAAGATATGACGAGAGAAAAAATTGCCTCATTTCCAGAGTTTGAAATCTGAAGAAATCTGAGCGAAGGACGAATTTCCTACCCTCAAACAAGTGTCACTCATCTCAGAACGGTAATAGGTGAGGAAAAAATTCTTGAATTGTGAGCGTCAGGAGTGTCTGAAGATATACTGGGACAAGCCTCATGTTTTAACTTCGCTTCGTTAAGGAGATATGACGATTCGAATATGCCTCTCATTACAGAAATCAAGCGATGATTTTGAACAAACTCTCCATTGACTTTGTATGGAGAGTTTTCCGACTTTGTGTTGGTCTGAGGAGATTTGCCAAAATTCTATAAATCTCACAACAATGATGGTGACATTATCTGAAAGCCAGCAAAAATACCTACGTTTTGATGTATAATTTGTGGAAGTTGAGTGAAAATTGAGCAAGTAGCAAGAAGTTGTTCGGACATGAAGAGAAGACTGCGAAACCTACAGTGGCACACTGAAAGCCAAGTGCATAGCAACCATAACAACGCATGTATTTTCTGAAAAATCACAATTTTGCAACTGAAAACTTAAAGAGAGATAAGATGAAAACGGTAGAAGATCTGAAAAAGCTGAATCAGACAGGAATAGCCCAATAATCTGAGAACATTTTAAAGTTTGAATGGAGTTTCTAGGTGAAAGCATGAGGACGTAGTTAAGTTTCAAAGACAAGCAAGTTTTAGTAAAATTGTGGAAATTTCCCATTCATTTCAATGGGACAAATTAAAGGAAAAAAGTGTAATATTTTAAAAAGTATAACAGTAATAAACACCGAAAGATATAGCCGGAATTAGCAGAAATAGCAGAACAGTTTAGAGTTTGAACGGAGAAAATCGGCTGAAAACTGAGGGAGTAGGTCAGTGCCGAAAAACGGGGCAGCAACTTGAAGAATAAAGTTTAAAACAGGAAAACAATAGTGTGGAAGCCCTTTAGGGCATCCACACAATAAAGAGAAACAGGAACTCAATAGTGTGGATGCCTCCAGCATCCACACAATAAAGAGAAACAGGAACTCAATAGTGTGGATGCTTAAAGCATCCACATAATAAAGTAGAATAAAGAATAAAGAGAAACAGGAACTCAATAGTGTGGAAGCCCTTTTAGGGCATCCACACAATAATAAGGAACTAGAAAAATTTTCATTTCCTGCGAAAATGCTGTGTGGATGCCTTAACGCTGAAGCTGTCTGCTGAAAAGCTGAAAAAGACGAAAAGTTGCAAAAAGTTGTATGGTGGTGAAAAAAAAATTGTCATCCTGAGCAGGATTCGAACCTGGACCTCCTGGGCGCCAGGCGGCTACACATCTCACTGAGCCAAATTCAATCTCACAAGGTAAGAGATGGAGAGACTGACAATTAGGGTGAAATGAGCAGAAACTGCTGAGAATTGCGCTGATAAGAGGTGAAATAGTTGAAAATTTTGCAGAAAAGAGGTGAATCAGCAGAATTTCTGCAGAAAAGAGGTAAAGAAGCAGAACGTTGCGCTGAATAGAGGTGAATCAGCAGAATTTCTGCTGAAAAGAGGCAAAACAACCTGTTTCTGCTCAAATTCACCAATCAGAGGTACTGCCTCTGTCTGCTTCATCAGGTGGGTACTTGTATGTATTTCTGCCATGGAGCGTTAACAAGAATCTGAGGTCCATATTAGAAAAGCTGCTAAAATCATAAAACTTGCGCTGAAAAGAGATGAATCAGCAGAGTTTCTGCTGAAAAGAGTTTTTTTTTTCTGAAAACAGCCAAAAAGCTGGAATTTGTGCTGAAAAGGGGTGAAAAAATGAAAATTTTGCTGAAAAGGGTGAACAAGCTAAAGTATACCAAATCAAAGTATTTGTGCCAAAACATAGTGTTTCTGCCATATTGTGGTATTTGTGCCACAAAAGTTACTACATTACAACATGAATACGGATTAAAGATGAAAGAAACTGGCAACAAATTCCTCCACTACAAACCAGTCTGATACGACTTCTTTGCAGTGTTCACGTATACTAAGGCACTACCCAAAAGGCGCCACAAGAGGGCACTCCAACACAAGAGATGAGGTGAATGAGCAGAATTTCTGCTGAAAAGAGGCAGAAGGTTCTGTATGTAGAAAAAGAAACACTGTTGAACCATGTGTGAACTAAATAAAGAAATGAAATGAAAGAACAACCTGGTTCTGCTCAAATTCACCAATCAGAGGTACTGCCTCAGTCTGCTTCATCAGGCTGTGTACTTATTTCTGCCATGGAGCGTTAACAAGAATCTGAGGTCCATATTAGAAAAGCTGCTAAAATCATAAAACTTTGCAGAATTATAATAAATAAGCAATATAAATTACAGGGCTGTGATAGTGTATAAATTTGTAGTGAAAAAAAAAAAACGTGGACCATGGTGGGATTGAACCCACGACCTTTGAGCTGCAGAGCCCTGTCATTACTGATTGCGCCACCTGGAAAGGGGGCGGCGGTCTGAAAGACAGATACTTGGGCAGTCAGAAAATAGATCGCGGTGAGAGGCGAAAAACGCCGTTTTTTGGAGTTACAAAACGTCGTGTAACTCAAAAACTAGGAGGGCTAGCAGCATAATTCTTGTACTGGGTGAATCAGCGGACTTTGGTGTATTTTGACTGCGATTTTCATAGCTCGTTCTACCTCCGTCGCGGAAATATGACGAGAGAAGAAACAGCTTCATTTCCAGAGTTTGAAGACTGAGAGAAGGACAGATTTCCACCCCTCAAACAAACGTAATTCATTGCTCAACGGTAAGATAATTGTAAAAACTGCTTCCACTGTGAGTGTCAGCAGTGTCTGAAGATATATTGGCACAAGCCTCATGTCCTAACTTTGCTTTGTTAAAGAGATATGGCGATTTGAAAATGCCTCCCGTTACAGAATTTCAGCTCTGAATTTCACAACCTCCCCATTCACTTTGAATGGGGAGTTTTGAGACCATGTCTCACTTCAAGGCAAATTGCGAAAAAACGGTAAATCTCACAATAAAGATAGTGACATTGTCTGAAAGCCAGCAAAAATTCCTACGTTTTGATGTATAATTTGTGGGGGTTGAGTAAAAATTGAGCGAGTAGCAAGAAGTTGTTCAGACATGAAGAGAAAATTGAGGACAGACCAGCGCTCACTCTGAGTTAATTGCATAGCAACCATAGCAACGCATGTATTTTCTGAAAAATCACAATTTTGCAACTGAAAACTTAAAGAGAGATAAGATGAAAACGGTAGAAGATCTGAAAAAGCTGAATCACACAGGCATAGCCCAATACTTTGAGAACATTTTAAAGTTTGAATGGAGTTTCTAGGTGAAAGTATGAGGAAGTAGTTAAGTTAAGTTCCACGTTTAGTAGATTTATTCAGCTGTAATCTTTAGTAATGCAACTATCAGTACAGCACACATCAAACATTCAACATGGCCAGACATATTTAAAGCAAAGAGGTTACAGAAGAATGCAGACTAGAAGCACATGGCACAGAGTGGTGCATTTAAGAGCAGTAACATAGACATAGTGAGTTCAATTACGTAGGACATATCAATTTCCACAGCAAAAACACTATCAATAAACAAACCACAACACTTCAACCAAGTAAACAACGTGTAAACAGTGGGCTTTCTAACACAGCCGCCCCTGACTGTCTGCACAGACAGTCGAATCCAAGGTAGAAAGGCCACTCAGGTATGTGGATCCTTGTCATCATCTTCAAGCTTAGCCAGTGAGACCAAGCGGGCTACTGGTCGAATATATGTTTGATCTTTGACCTTAACGGCAGCAGTCCGGATGCGTCCGTCAGCTTCAGGGTAAGTAGTTGTTACCTTACCGACAGGTCATAAAGCTCGTGGGAGCTGAGGATCAACTATGAGCACCACTCGAGGCACTCCGCGTCCTTCTGCCACTTCTGTCTCTCTTGCAAGATAGGCAGGTAGTGACAGATGCAGCAGACAGGCGCATGTCTGTGTCTGTGTGTGTGTGGTGCCACTGGCTGAAGTCGCTATAGCAACCAGGCTCACACCTGCCTGCTTAATCAGCTCTGTTTGTCACTCTGCCAAGATTCCTCTTAAAATCTTCTCTTTCGACTGCTGCTGTGTGCACAGTGTTTGCTCTACAGCCATCATTTAATGCTCAAAACGTAGCCATCGCTGTTCTCTTTCCAACAGTGTGTCTTCCAACGCTCAGAGATGAAAACTTTTTGAACTGTGTGGCTCTAAGTAGAGGGATAACCGTCTAACTGACTCATAGAGACACATTGTATTTTCAGTAAGGAGTTTTTCTCCCAACAGCAGGAAAGACCCCACTTTTTAAATCGCTCCTGTGACCACATTTTTCACAGCAGGAACATAATAGTATATTAGTAGTTAGTGCGGGCCAACTGGATAGAGCATTCCGGTTGGCCTGTTAAATTCAAGCTTATTGTTCGTTGATGGATTTGTCTTCTGCGCACAGGTGGTTCAGCTCTGGGCAGTTGGCGTCAGATGATTAATTTTAGAATCATCTTTTCTGACTGGATGATTAAAACTTACAGGATTTACCTGTCTTTAGTGGATTTTCACACATTACAGTGATTCAGTAATCAAAAGAATATGAACTTAGAAAACATCTGAATGAATATTACAACTCTGAATTTTATTTTGTCATTAATCAGCTTTTTCTAGTTTACATTTTAAACATGTTTAGCTAGTTTTCAGCATCTTACTCTGTGTGAACGTCAGCTTTCAACAGTTCTGCACTTTTGTTTTCAGGTGTAAAATTCTTTATTTTTCACCTCATTCAACATTTTTAACTTAACATTCAGTAATTATTTCATTTCAGCTCAAAACATTCAGCTATCAGCATTCACACTGCAGTTTCTTCAGAAAATGCATTTTCTAGTTGAACTCTATTTTTCTGTAATTCAGATTTGAGTATTTTCCTGTCCCACCTATATTTACCACATTCTAACATCACATGTTCAAATATCTCCTCTTGTCCACAAGATTCACAATTCCCTGTCTCATGCTTATTCATCTTTTTAAGTGTGCTATTTAAACCTGTATGACCAAATCTTACTCTTGAGATTATATCCTCTTCCCTTTTACATCTATGACTTCTTCTGCACTTTCCAACTACTCTGTGTACTATAATAATATCTACCTTTTCCTTCTCTGTCCCATTGTGCCTGTGACTTTTCCTTTAACTTCAACTTCAACTTAATTATACTTTTAAGCTCACCTTTATTGTGTATTATATTCATATCTGGATGACTTCTTGTTGTTGCACCTTTTGCAAACTTATTGGCCTGTTCATCCATCTACACTGATATGTGCAGGAATCCATAAAAATGTATCTCTATTCCTGTGTGTTTGATTCTATAGATTAAATGAATTATATAAAAACAATATCTTGTTTTTATATTGATCAAATTCATCCCCTTTTGGTGCCTCCTTCACCCAATTTAAAGCGATTAAAACTGCTAAGAGTTCCCGAGTATAAACTGTTAAATCTTCAGTAATTCTTTTACTCATCACAAAATGTCTCTCTGGAATAACAAACGCAACACCGACTTTTTTTTTTTTAATCCAAGAATTGCAATGCATCAGTATACATTTTCACATGTTCTGAATTTTTGTCTTAGCTTTTTTTAGCCCTCTTCCCTTGTGTAGTAAATGAAAATCAGGAGTTGTTTGGTCATATAGCCATGGCAGTAAAATTGAAAATGGAACTGCTGGACTAGTGTTTTTGTTACTAATTCCTATCTCATTAATTTTTTTCACTTAAGCATAACTCTTTGCAAAGATAATGTTTATATGTTGATTACTGAATTGCCGGATTAAAATGTGAACTAAAGCATATTTTTTAAAATGGTTATAAAATAGTTATAAAATGGTTTTAAAATGGTTAGTGTTAGTATTAGTGTTACTCATGTTACAGATATCACCCACTGATACCTTCTTGAAGCCTCCATTGCGGTTGGTAGGTGTTTATTTGTTGCCATGTGTACACTATTCCGCTCGGTGGTAAATGTTATTTATAGCTTGTAGCTGCCGGAGCCTCCTACAAGCCACCTCGTTAATAAATTGAGTGCTGCCATTGATCAGTATATAACTTTGATTTGCCACAAATCCTGCCTTTCGTTGTTTTTCTTCTAGTAACTATTTATAGTATGACGCATTGCAGGAAGTGTGGGCCCCAGTTGGCGGCCGATGGCCTTATAGCATGGCCGCTACTGCTTTTCCACAGCTACGCTGACAGAGGTGCTGCTGCTTTGCCTTTCCCCTTTTGTTTCCGAATGCGAGGTTTATTTTTCTCTGCTGCTGCCAGCCTCTTAAGAGTGGATGTCTTCGTGGACAGCGGCTACATACATGCCAGCCACGGTGGCCGGATGGCATGCATGTTAATGGACTTTATTATGCAATTAGAGTAGTTGGGCGGACAACAATTTGGAGTAACACGGTGACCCCGTCTGTTCCGGATTTAAGGTTTAATTTAGTTTGTTGTATGCCTGGCTCTCTGTTGTCTTGATTTGTAATTTCGTCTTTGTTACACCACTGGTAGGAGGCCCTTTTTCTAGCTGCAGATCACCAGTGTGTTCCTGCAGTTGGGCTAACCCCATCGTGTACATATGTTTTTTTTTTTTTTTTAACACATTATAATTTTCTTTGTTTCCTTTACTCAGATGAAGAGAGGGCCTGACATGGAGGAGACTGGGGTGCCTTGGTGGTGGGATCCTTTGAGTATTACACACATGCGTTTTTAGTCGTATTAGTGTGTGGGAGTGTGATAGTGTGCTGCACTTGTGTATTGGTGAGTTTTCCTTTTTTTGAATTGTTTCTGTGTGTGGCATCCCTGTCCCCCCACTGTTAAGCCTCTGCTCTGAACTTTTTAGAATACTTGTATATTGATATGTCTGCTTGTGCTTTTATATGCCGTTTTAAATAGTTGATAATAAATTGTCAATCTGCTTTATCATTGAACCATGTGTCTGTATTGATCATAATGGATCCGAGTGTCTTCCTGGTAATTAGCGTTACTTCGATCCAGTATTCTCTGGGTGAAATTCCCAGGGTGGCATTTTCTGTTAAATTGTGAAGAGTTTTTCCACCCCCACCTCCTGCTGCCACATGAAGGAAAAGTCACGACTCAGGTCTGCCTAAAGGTGAAGACCCTGCACTTGACCTATGAAATAAGGAACTAGCTGCCAGTTTTTTAACATGCTGGGAGGAAGACGGCAGATCCTGAAAGAGGAAGTAGTTGTCATTATGAGAGTTTAATGGAGGCGCTGCAACACCTCGAGAGCTGTGAACTGTGAAAATGAAATTATCTGAAGTGCCTCAATGCTGTGCTTTATATTAACTAAAGCGTCATATAATGATATAGTGCAGTATTGAATTGACGTGGCCCTGATATTAAAGGCCTTAGACTACGTGTCCGTTAGTGATAGAAATGTAGGAGACTCTCGCCCACGCCTGTCTCCAGAAGTTGATAACAGGGAACCATCTGCCAGTGGAAATTTACTAGAAGGGAGTAGGGCACGGTCGCAGCCTCGCTGGAGCTGAGTAAAGATGTTTTGCACTTAATGGACAATAATCTCTGAGTACACTATGCAACGTGACTACTGAATGCTTGTGTAACACTGTTGTTTAGACTAGAGTGGGACAGCCTGTAATAAAACTGTTAAGCGCACACAGCCATTTCGAGAGAGTGTCATGCAGGACGTGTCTCCCTTCTAGAAGTAATAAAGTGTAAAATGTCTACTGAGCAGTGTGTTGTCCTCCATCAGATGCCTATGAGGAATCAAAAAAACTCAGTGAAGTGTTGATACTTAACAGAGCTCAGAGCTAACATCACTGCGTTAACGGTCTGTTTGCTCTCCCATGCACATAGTAATAAAGGTGTTGATTACGTGTCTGCAGACTTTGTTAATCAAAATTTCACGACAGTGTAAATGGAGTACAGAGTTCTGGCCTGACGAGGTAGCTCTTCTGTGTTGTGCCATCCTCTTAGCCAGACGTTGTTTGGTTTCCCTGATGTATAAATCCTTGCAATCCTCCTGGCACTTAACAGCGTACACTATGTTACTCTGTTTGTGTCGGGGGACCTGATCCTTGGGGTGGACCAATTTTTGGCACAGTGTGTTTTGGGGGTTTAAAAGCCACAGAGACTCGGTGTTTAGAGAAAATGTGCCTCAACTGTTCCAATACTCCTGACACATATGGGATCACTAGGGGTTTTCACTAGGGGCAGCAGTTCCTTGTCTCCTGGATTGGCTGGAGCTTTCTATAGGTGCCTACACATTTTTGAGCTCATACAACCATGGTAACTCAACAGCTCCTCTGACACAGGTGCAGCCAAAGAGAGTTAAGGAGCTGAAACATTTGAATATTATAAATGTTTGGTTTAAATCTCCTCTCTCTGTCTGTGACAGACCATAGTCCTGCCTGTTCACTGCTAGCTAACAGCAAGCTAACAAAACTATGCTAATTGTACTGCTGTGGATGATTAACAGCACACCTATAAAACACACCTGTCTGCACCTTCAAACAGTCAGACTCCACCTCCACCATGGCCAAGACCAGAGAGCTGTCTAAGGACACCAGGGACAAGATTGTACACCTGCACAAGAGTGGGATGAGCCAATCTACAATAAGCAAGCAGCTTGGTGAGAAGACATCGACCTTTGGAGCAATTATTAGAAAATGGAATCAATACAAGATCACTGACAATCTCCGTCGACCTGGGGCTCCATGCAAGATGCTACCTCTTGGGGTACAAATGATCTTGGGAACTGTGAGGAAACAGCCCAGAACTACACGGGAGGAACTGGTCAATGACCTGAAATGAGCTGAGTAACAAAGGTTACTATTTTGTAATTCTCTACCTCGTCATGGACAGTGATGTTCGATTCGTGAATGAATCGTTCAGTACTCGAGAATCACTTTACTGACTCGTGAATTATGATTCACAAGCGCAACTGACTCACTGACTCATCCCTGTTGCTGTTAGCAAGCTTATTCCATTAGTAGAAATATATCTAGCTTATAATTAAAATTGTGGGGAAAAAAACAACAGCCAGTTTCTTAACAAAAACATTTCTGCTCTGAACTGGAAGAAAAAACCCTGAGTAGAAGCTCACATCAAGACAATAGCTCCTCGGTTCACAGTAGCATCACTCAGCTAGCATGCTAACAGCACATTTGAGTTACTCACCCCCTCCCTTGCTGTGCTGAATCATAGCATAAGCGAATCACTCAGGACTCACTAACCCCCTCCCTCCTGGCTCACAGCTCAAACGAGTTGAACGAATCACTGACTCACTCACCCCCTCCCTTGCTGTGCTGAATCATAGCGTAAGGCGAATCACTCACTCACCCCCTCCCTCCTGGCTCACAGCTCAAACGAGTAGAACGAATCACTGACTCACTCACCCCCTCCCTTCCTGTTACGAATCACTCACTCACTCACCCCCTCCCTCCTGGCTCACAGCTTCTTCTTCTTGGTTGGCAACCAATGTTAAGGCACTTTACCGCCCCCTGGCTCACAGCTCAGTGGACATTTAGATGAGATATATTTGACACATTTAAGGAAAATACCAATAAAATAAAATAAAAATAAATAAATGTTCCCCTTAGAATTTTTTTTGCTCTTTCTTGCTCTAAAAAATAGTTGTTTTCTTTTACAATCACTCATCTTAGCAGTAGGATTTACATTAAAAGAGAAACAAATTAAGTTTGAGTGAAAATATACATTTTTGCACTCTCTGGTCAACTGACTCAGTGACTCAAATGACTCAAGAAACTATCCCAGGTATTTTTTTCAGTCTTTTAGTTTCTCTACCACCTCTGTCATGGTCCGGGTGAATGGCAGTACTTTTTCATAGAGCTACGAGTCTCCTTCTCTGGGCGAGGCCGACCTCATTTCCTCCATGGAGCTAAACCTGGAGCTCATTACAGTGGCTATTTAAGAACAGCGTTGACTACTGTTCTTCACCAGTGTCAGTTCTTGGGTCATTGATGCCACATTGTTACTCCCTTGCTTATGTCCCTGCATATAGTCCCGTCCCATTCACTAGTGTTTTACATTGTTATTGTATTGTATTGAATCTGTATTTTGGGTCCATTCAGTATTCTGACCTCACCGGCTGTGACACCTCACCATTTCTATCTGTTTTTTTCTCCTCCACAGAGCCTACTGTGAGCACTAAAATCTCCAGAAAGGATTATTTTCTTACTCAAGGCCTTTCATGTTTCCAAACAGTGAACTTGTAGTTTTATTTTTAATTTTTACAAGGATTATGAAAGTCTAGTACAGCTAGATTCTCCCTACCTAACGATACTTCTATTGACATTTGCTCTGGATCATAGCCTTTACTCAGTTCCCTGTATGTGATGTTTGGTTTAATAAATGTTGCAGACCCTCCACCAACACCATCAAGCTTTAGTGTACCCATGGAAAACTAAATCTAATCTGGGCTTTAGCCATGTTTCCTAACATAACATAACATGTGAAAAAAATGCCTCTTTATGTTTCTTCTACACAGTCTTTGATGTTTTCTTCACTTTCTTCAGCAGGTCTTTAGACACATTTGCCAGAAGGTAGCAACACTTTCTGCACCCCACTATTCCTCACATCTGGTTCCAGCTGGTCACAAGCACAGGACCTGCAGCTCAGTAAAGCACCCCTCCGACAGTGTTGAGTTTCGGAGGGGTGTAGTAGTTTTAAACTTTGAGCTGGACATGCCAGCCGAGCTGGATGTGCTGGAAATGGGCGTGGTTTGGCAGATGCAGGGTGCGCTGGAAATGGACGTGGCTTGGCAGGCGAGATGAGTCCAGCCGTGGCAATGACCTCTGGCTGGGTCGAGACGAGACCTGGTGGTAGCATGGTGGCTGTAGGCAATGTATGGTGTTATTTTTGTGCCACTATTCTGAGCGCACGTAAAAACATTTTGAGCGCACGTAAAAAATATTTGCAGGTGGAAGTGTTGCATTTTGAGGAGAAATGTATTTTGAGTGAACAAAAGCTACATTTGAGTGAACAAAATTCATAGCTGCGTGCAAAAAATGTATTTCAGTGTTTGCTATTATCCATACACACACACAATAGCAGCCCCTCTCACTCAGTTTTTGCATTTGCGCTTGCTCGCAATGTGTTGCTTGCGCTCTCAAGATTTCTGCCTGTGCGGGTTCAACTCTTTCTGTACACCGTTATATTTGTGCCACAAACCAGCCAATCACAGAAATGCAATACCCCAGAATCCATTTTGTCCAAAACTCAAACGAGGCAGTGGCGGAAGAACGCAGAGTGACATCACATATTTGCAAAAGTGCTCTAACGTTCTTGGAGATACCTGTTACCCACCAGCTGACTGGGTGGTCACTCGAGTTAAACATAATATATAAGGCTGAACTTACAAAAAATCGTCCGACTACACCACCAGGTATTATAGGAAAAACCATAAAGCCTTTGAAATAAAACAAACGCTGTTGTAACAGTGATGTACACTGTCTTGTTGGTATATATGTATGATTCGTAGCACCTTCATGTTTCCCTCTCACCACATATCCAAACCGATATCATGACCAGCAGCTTTTACAGCTGTGGCTCCAGCAAACATCAGCTGATACTAGAAAGTAATATTAAATAAATTCTAACAATAGCTGATCAAGCTTAAACATGCTGCTGTTGTTTAGCGCGACATCCGCTGGTTTCCTCTTTCTGGCGCAAAGTGGGCAATAATCAAACAAGAGAGACGGGACTTGTGGCAGAAAAGCCAATCAGCTGATCATTGATCAGTTTCATGATTGAAGTAACAACAGGAGAGGGAGGGGAGAGAATGAGAGAAGAACAGGCAGTTGTGCAGCAAAAACACAGAATAACTCCAGCTTTGTGTCTTTTTTTCATTCTAGCTGAGGTACAGGACGAATCGCGTTCCTTTTCCCCTCAATACGGATGTATTGTAATTGGTCCAGCCCAGAGTTGATTATGACCAATTGCCTAATCCACCACCTTTCATTGTTTTTACCATTACAAAAACAAACAAACAAACAAACAAACAAACATAATAATGAAAAATCACAATCGGCCCACCGGGCTTATGCCCGGTGTGCCAAAAAGTGATTGCCTGCCAAAAACTGATTTCCAATGTTTCCATGTGTTTTTTATGTGTAATATCGTATGTTGCTAAATAGACTTTGGTGAATAGGTATTACAAAGGGGTTATATATAACCCCTTTGGTGTGGCAGGACCATGCGAGGCGTCGTCCTCTGGCGGAGGCAAGGCAGGACCAGGCGAGGCATTGTCCTCCGGCGGAGGCGAGGCAGGGCCAGCAGGTGCGGAGACCTCTGGCGGAGGTGAAGCAGATGGTGGCGCAGTAAGCACAGACGGCTGGGCGGGCTCTCCAGAGCACTCAGCGGAAACTGATGGCAGAGTGGGAGCCACGGAGTGCTGGAGTGTTTTGCTTGAACCCTCAGCAGACACTGGAAGAGGCTGCACAAACTGCCCAGTGACCCCCATGGAAACTGCAACAGGCTCTTTGGGGGGTCCAGAGCAAACTGAGTCCTCAGACACAGCCTCTGGATCTAACCTGACCTGGGTCTCAGTCCCACAGGGGCTTAGCTGAGCCTCATGACTAGCATCTACAGTGCAAATAGTCTTGAGGGCCCCGAAAGGGGATGACAGAGGATTCAGCCACATGAAAGACACTCGTAACATCATTGTCCATTGAAATGTTACTTACAAGTTCATAATTAGTTTCGACCAATGTTCCCTCTAATTTTTCATGTGTCTGAGCAAACAGACAAACCCCCTGAGTGGTCCCTCGGACCACTGTAAGCAACAAGACTTACAATGAAAATGAAAAAAAATCTTGTTCATGACCTGTGTAGTATGTTAACACTATTGGAAGTAAAAATAACTTGAACTCCAATTTTGAAAACACAACTTTCTTTTTTTTTTTTTTTTTTTTTTTTGCAGCTATTTACCTAAAAATGCAGCCAAGGCGATTTTTTAAATAAACATTTCAAACTATTTACAGAACAATCAGGTCTTCTGCATGACATTTGATGCCACACAAATTATTTGTGCCACTCGAAAAAATAATTTCTGTCCACTATGAGATAAAGGAGAACATCACAAGCCTGATACTTGCAGGCCTGAGAAATGATTTAAACATTAAAAAAAAATCACAAGGAAAGACAGCACAGCATCCACATGTGAACCAAAAAGTAAAAGTACAATGAAATGTGGATTATTAAACATCAGGTCTCTCTCTTCCAAGTCTCTGTTCGTACATGACTTAATAATTGATCAACAAATCGATTTACTCTGCCTTGCAGAAACCTGGTTACAGCAGGAAGATTATGTTAGTTTAAATGAATCAACACCCATGAGTTATTCTAATCATCAGAAACCTCGAAGGACAGGCCGAGGGGGCGGTGTGGCAGCAATTTTTCACACCAGCCTATTAATAACCCAAAGACCCAGACAGACTTTAAATTCATTTGAAAGCCTGATGCTTAACCTTGTCCACCCCAGCTGTAAAACTCAAAGAAACAGTCTTATTTGTTATCATGTATCATCCACCTGGTCCTTACACAGAGTTTCTCACTGATTTCTCAGACTTTTTATCTGATTTAGTGCTCAGCTCAGATAAAAGAATTATTTTGCGTGATTTTAAATGACCTTCTCCATAATCAAGAACCCCCGCACCATTTCTTTTCGGAATATCAAGAAAATAAATCTTGATATCCTTTCTTCTGCTCTTTCTACTTGTCTATCTCTCAACAACCTGTCCACTCTAGATGATCTGGTCTCTTATTATAATTATAATCATAGCCTTAGTAGTATTTTGAACTCTCTCACTCCACTAAAAACTAGACCTGTTTCCTTTCTCACTCAGCAACTTGGTACACACCTGCACTCCGACTTTTGAAAGCTAAAATTTGACGACTTGAGCATCTCTGTTCAAGCGAGGATTCTCCTAAGACACTGTTTTCACTATTCAACTCTTTTCTCAGGCCGCCTGATTTTCTACCCGCTCATCCCTACTCGTCTAACTTCTGTGACTCTCTAATGCTATTCTTCACTGAAAAAATTCATAAAATACACCAAGACCTGGCTCCTGATGTTCCATGTAGCTCCTCCTTCTCAACCCCACCTTCATTACATTGCCTTTCTGCCTTCCAACTTCCCTCTGTCACTGATATCTCTGATCTCATCTGCAAATCAAAGCCTTCTTCCTGTCACCTTGACCCCCTTCCTACAGTCCTAGTCAAGGCCTGTCTACACTCTCTTCTTCCCTTCATATCTGCCATTATCCATTCTTCACTCACCTCTGGAACTTTTCCTGCCTCTTTCAAAGTTACCACTATCACCCCAATTCTGAAAAACACAGGTCTAGATCCCAACAACCTTAATAACTTTCGTCCTATCTCCAATCCATTTCTCTCAAAACTTCTTGAAAAAAATAGTTGCTTCACAAGTTTATTTTAATTTTAATTGTATTTGGGACAGTGCATGTTAATGAACATACATGTAAAAGAAGAAATTATATGATGTAAACATACCAGATTATAGCCAAAGGCTAATTTCCATCTGCTGTCCAAAAGACATATTAAAAATGGACAAATAATTCATAAAAAAGTTCATAATTCATACATAAGAACTCCATCACCGAACTCACAGATACATACCTTTCTATTCCCAAGTAAAACATTAAAACTATACAACTTGTACATGATCACACACTTGATTTGTCCATAACCAGTTTTTAACCTGTGCGTTAAACAAGTTGAATGTAGAGCATTCTCTAATGGATTGAGGAAGACTGTTCCACCAATGACCACCCTGGACAGAGAGGACGTTCTGCCCAAATGCTGTCCGTCTGTGGGGTATAAACAAGTCTCCGCGGGTTATGGCTCGAGTGGTCCTCTCTAAGCTTTCTTTATGCCTAATGAACTCCTTTAGTGGTGGTGGAGCAAGGGAGTGTAAGACTTTGTATATTAAGCACACTCTTTTAAGTTTCACTAAATTATTGAAGTTCAATAATTTATGTTTTTTTAACACATGACAGTGGTGATAGAAAGTCAATTTTTTGTCAAGTAATTTTAAACTTCTATTATAAATGTTTTTCAATAATTTTAAGTGTTGTTGGACAAGCAAGTGACCAGGACATCAAACAATAATCTATATGAGAGATAATCATTGGGTAAAAATAAATTTTTGCAATATTCATATTTAAGTTACTACGTATATGATTAAAATTTCGATTATTAAATTTAAGTACCTGGGACACTTTATTTATGTGACTCTTAAAGGATAGTGTTGGGTCTAGAATGACCCCAAGATATTTAAATTCTGGAGCTAATTCAAGCTCAACTCCATCCACATATATGTTTGATTGCTTCAAATTTAAGGGACGTTTTGAGAAGTACATGCAGACAGTTTTTGAGGTGTTCAACATTACAGGGAGTGCAGAATTATTAGGCAAATGAGTATTTTGTCCACATCATCCTCTTCATGCATGTTGTCTTACTCCAAGCTGTATAGGCTCGAAAGCCTACTACCAATTAAGCATATTAGGTGATGTGCATCTCTGTAATGAGAAGGGGTGTGGTCTAATGACATCAACACCCTATATCAGGTGTGCATAATTATTAGGCAACTTCCTTTCCTTTGGCAAAATGGGTCAAAAGAAGGACTTGACAGGCTCAGAAAAGTCAAAAATAGTGAGATATCTTGCAGAGGGATGCAGCAGTCTTAAAATTGCAAAGCTTCTGAAGCGTGATCATCGAACAATCAAGCGTTTCATTCAAAATAGTCAACAGGGTCGCAAGAAGCGTGTGGAAAAACCAAGGCGCAAAATAACTGCCCATGAACTGAGAAAAGTCAAGCGTGCAGCTGCCAAGATGCCACTTGCCACCAGTTTGGCCATATTTCAGAGCTGCAACATCACTGGAGTGCCCAAAAGCACAAGGTGTGCAATACTCAGAGACATGGCCAAGGTAAGAAAGGCTGAAAGACGACCACCACTGAACAAGACACACAAGCTGAAACGTCAAGACTGGGCCAAGAAATATCTCAAGACTGATTTTTCTAAGGTTTTATGGACTGATGAAATGAGAGTGAGTCTTGATGGGCCAGATGGATGGGCCCGTGGCTGGATTGGTAAAGGGCAGAGAGCTCCAGTCCGACTCAGACGCAGGCAAGGTGGAGGTGGAGTACTGGTTTGGGCTGGTATCATCAAAGATGAGCTTGTGGGGCCTTTTTCGGGTTGAGGATGGAGTCAAGCTCAACTCCCAGTCCTACTGCCAGTTTCTGGAAGACACCTTCTTCAAGCAGTGGTACAAGAAGAAGTCTGCATCCTTCAAGGAAAACATGATTTTCAAGCAGGACAATGCTCCATCACACGCGTCCAAGTACTCCACAGCGTGGCTGGCAAGAAAGGGTATAAAAGAAGAAAAACTAATGACATGGCCTCCTTGTTCACCTGATCTGAACCCCATTGAGAACCTGTGGTCCATCATCAAATGTGAGATTTACAAGGAGGGAAAACAGTACACCTCTCTGAACAGTGTCTGGGAGGCTGTGGTTGCTGCTGCATGCAATGTTGATGGTGAACAGATCAAAACACTGACAGAATCCATGGATGGCAGGCTTTTGAGTGTCCTTGCAAAGAAAGGTGGCTATATTGGTCGCTGATTTGTTTTTGTTTTGTTTTTGAATGTCAGAAATGTATATTTGTGAATGTGGAGATGTTATATTGGTTTCACTGGGAAAAATAAATAATTGAAATGGGTATATATTTGTTTTTTGTTAAGTTGCCTAATAATTATGCACAGTAATAGTCACCTGCACACACAGATATCCCCCTAAAATAGCTAAAACTAAAAACAAACTTAAAACTACTTCCAAAAACATTCAGCTTTGATATTGATGAGTTTTTTAGGTTCATTGAGAACATGGTTGTTGTTCAATAATCAAATTATTCCTCAAAAATACAACTTGCCTAATAATTCTGCACTCCCTGTAGACATGAGTCCTCCAGCCAGCTATGCATTAATGCTAAAGCAGCTGTAAGATCTTTTGCCACCTGCTGGACACTTTTGGCTTACGTATATATAACTGCATCATCCGCATACATTTGAGCAAATATATTTGGACAAACTTCAGGTAAGTTATTGATGAAAAGAGAAAACAATAAAGGCCCAAGAACGGATCCTTGAGGAACCCCTGTATAACAGTCTAAATATGGAGATTTAACCCCGTCCAATACTACACACTGTTTCCTGCGTGAGAGATATGAGGCAAACCACTGAAGAGCCTGACTAGAGATATTAAACTGAGTCAATCTGGACAACAATATCTGATGGTTTACAGAGTCAAAAGCCTTCTTCAGATCTAAAAATACAGCTCCAACACAAGGACTCTTGTCCAGCAGGCTCTTCAAGTTCTCCACTAACAGACACAGGGCAGTATCCGTGGAGTGATGGGCCCGAAAGCCAAACCGCAATGGATGTAATGGGGGTTGTGTGTTTTCTAGGTGAGCAGTGAGGAGTTTAACCACCCACTTCTCAGCTATTTTAGATAGGTGTTCATCTACACCTTACCAACAATAACCTTTATGAACAGTTCCAGCCTGGTTTCCGTCCGTCTCATAGCACCAAAACTGCCCTTATGAAAATAACGAATGACCTTCTTATGGCATCTGACTCTGGTCTCCTCTCCATCCTTATTCTCCTCGATCCCTCCCCTTCTTTTCATTATTTACCTCCTTCCACTAGGACACATTTTCCGTAAATATAATATTAGGTTCCACTGTTATGCCAACGACACCCAGCTACCTGTCCACCAAACCCGACTCTACTCTCCCCCATCCTCCCTCACCCTCTGCTTAGCTGAACTTAATTCATGGTTTCCACCAACTTTCTTAAACTCAACAGCAACAAATCAGAACTTCTGGTTGGCTCCAAATCATCGCTATCCAGGACAAATACTTTTTCGGTTGCTATCAATAACTCGTCGATTTTTACCACTCCCTCTGTGAAAAGTTTGGGCGTCATTCTTGACAGTACATTATCCTTTAACTCTCACATCAATAATATCACCCGCTCAGCATATTTCCAACTCCGTAATGTCAAACGCCTCCACCCCTTCCTCACTCCACATGCCACTGCTATTCTCGTTCAGTCACTCATTCTTATTTGGCCTGCCATAAACATCCATCAACAAGCTTCAACGTGTCCAGAACTCTGCTGCCTGTATTATTACTAGGACTCCCTCTACTCACCACATCACCCCTATCCTGAAGCGGCTCACGGTTCAACTCTGCATTAATTTTAAAATACTCCTTTACACATTTAAGGCTATTCATTCTCTCTCCCCACCATATCTCTCTGATTTAGTGCAGATCTCCATCCCATCCCGGTGCCTCGGATCCTCCTCTTCTCTTCTTCTTTCTGTTCCTTCATTTGGTCTTATTACCATGGGGGGCAGGGCTTTTAGTTGCTCTGCCCCTCGACTTTGGAATTCCTTACCCCCTGACCTAGGAAACATCAGTTCTTTCCCCCTTTTTAAGTCCACCCACAAAACCCACCTGTTCAAGATAGCCTACTCTGTACAACTTGTCTATGCTCTTAAACTATTTCATTATTGTTTTCATTTCCTGTTTTTATGCTTGTCTTATTTGTTCTGTAAAGTGTCCTTGGGTGTTTTGAAAGGTGCGTTTAAATGAAATGTATTATTATTATTATTATCATTATTATCTTCAATGCCCTGTACGAACATAGAGCAAAGCAGCTACCTGAACACTACTCCAACAGAGGTCTCTCTAACCTTCCTTTCATATCAAATATTCTTGAAAGAGTAGTTGTCAAAAATCTAACAGATCATCTGCAGAGGAATGGCTTATTGGAAGAGTTTCGTTCAGGTGTCAGAGCTCATCACAGCACAGAACCAGCTTTAGTGAAGGTTATAAATGATCTTCTTATGGCCTCTGGCAGTGGACTCTTCTCTGTGCTTGTCCTGCTAGACCTCAGTGCAGCATTCGATACTGTTGACCATAATATCCTATTAGCGCAATTAGAACACGCTGTAGGTATTACAGGTACTGCGCTGCAGTGGTTTGTATCATATCTATCTAATAGACTCCAATTTGTGCATGTAAATAGAGAGTTCTCTTCACACACTAAGGTCAGTTATGGTGTTCCACAGGGTTCAGTGCTAGGACCAATTCTGTTTACATTATACATGCTTCCCCTAGGCAGTATCATTAGAAAACATGTTATGCATTTCCACTGCTATGCTGATGACACCCAACTCTATCTATGAAGCCAGATAACACACACCAATTAGTTAAACTGCAGGAATGTCTTAAAGACATAAAGACCTGGATGGCCACTAACTTTCTGCTTCTTAATTCAGATAAAACTGAGGTTATTGTACTCGGCCCTGAATATCTTAGAAATATGGTATCTAACCAGATTCTTACTCTGGATGGCATTACCTTGGCCTCCAGTAACACTGTAAGAATCGTGGAGTCATTTTTGACCAGGATGTGTCCTTCAATGCACATATTAAACAAATATGTTAGACTGCTTTCTTCCATTTGCGCAACATCTTTAAAATTAGAAATATCCTGTCCAGAGTGATGCTGAAAAACTAGTTGATGCATTTATTACTTCCAGGCTGAACTACAGTAATTCATTATTATCAGGATGTCCTAAAAACTCCCTGAAAAGCCTTCAGTTAATTGAAAATGCTGCAGCAAGAGTACTGACAGGGACTAGAAAGAGAGAGAGCATATTTCTCCTGTATTGGCTTCCCTTCATTGACTTCCTGTTAAATCCAGAATTGAATTCAAAATCCTGCTCCTCACATACAAGGTCTTAAATAATCAGGCCCCATCTTATCTTAATGACCTTATAGTACCATATAACCCTATTGGAGCACTTCGCTCTTGCACTGCAGGCTTACTTGTTGTTCCTAGAGTATTTAAAAGTAGAATGGGAGAGAGAGCCTTCAGTTTTCAGGCCCCTCTTGTGTGGAACCAGCTTCCAGTTTGGATTCGGGAGACAGACACTATCTCTACTTTTAAGATTAGGCTTAAAACTTCCCTTTTTGCTAAAGCATATAGTAGGGCTGGACCAGGTGACCCTGAATCCTCCCTTAGTTGTGCTGCAATAGACGTAGGCTGCCGGGGGATTCCCATGATGCATTGAGTTTTTCCTTTGCAGTCACCTTTCTCACTCACTATGTGTTAATAGACCTCTCTGCATTGAATCATACCTGTTATTAATCTCTGTCTCTTTTTCACAGCATGTCTTTTTCCTGTCCTCCTTCTCTCACCCCAACTGGTCGCAGCAGATTGCCGCCCCTCCCTGAGCCTGGTTCTGCCGGGGTCACATGATTGTTGAGTTTTTCTCTGTATCTATTATTGTACGATCTACTGTGCAATATAAAGCGCCTTGAGGCAACTGTTGTTGCGATTTGGTGCTATATAAATAAAATTGAATTGAACTGAATTGAAAATGCTTATTGCGGCAATAAGTTGGACTCGTTCCCGGTGGGTGATGGGCTCCGCCAGGGCTGCCCTTTGTCACCGGTTCTGTTCATAATTTTTATGGACAGGATTTCTAGGCGCAGCCAAGTCGCGGAGGGCTTTTGCTTCGGTGGCCTCAGAATCTCATCTCTGCTTTTTGCGGATGATGTGGTTCTGTTGGCTTCATCAGGTGAAGGCCTCCAGCTCGCACTGGAACGGTTCGCAGCCGAGTGTGAAGCAGGGGGAATGAGGATCAGCACCTCCAAATCTGAGGCCATGGTTCTCAGCCGGAAAAGGGTGGAGTGCCCACCGGTCGGGGATGAGTTCCTGCCCCAAGTGGAGGAGTTCAAGTATCTCGGGGTCTTATTCGCGAGTGATGGGAGAAGGGAGCCGGAGATCGACAGACGGATTGGTGCTGCGGCTGCAGTGATGCGGACGCTGCACCGGTCCGTCGTGGTGAAGAGGGAGCTGAGTGTAAAAGCGAAGCTCTCAATTTACCGGTCGATCTACGCCCCTACCCTCACCTACGGACCACGAGCTGTGGGTAGTGACCGAAAAGAACGAGATCGCGGATACAAGCGGCAGAAATGAGCTTCCTCCGAAGGGTGGCTGGCCTCCCCTTAGAGATAGGGTGAGAAGTTCGGCCATCCGGGAGGGGCTCAGAGTAGAGCCGCTGCTCCTCCACATCGAAAGGAGCCAGTTGAGGTGGTTCGGGCATCTGACAAGGATGCCTCCTGGGTGAGGTGTTCCGGGCATGTCCCACCGGGAGGAGGCCCAGGGCAGACCCAGGACACGCTGGAGAGATTATATCTCGGCTGGCCTGGGAACGCATGGTGTTCCCCGGATAAGCTGGAGGAGGTGGCTGGGGAGAGGGAGGTCTGGGCTTCTCTGCTTAGGCTGCTGCCCCCACGACCCGGCCTCGGATAAAGCGGATGAAGATGGATGGATGGATGAAAATGCTTTGTTTAATGCATGAGCCACCACGCTTGTAAAAGAGAGTGTTTCACCAACATTTGTGACTAAAAATAGACCTGCAGTAGAAATGTATATAGGAGCATTCATGCGAATATAAAGTATTACAACATTAGGCACATGCAGCCCCAGTTTTTAAACAAAGACTGATAACACAGCAGCAGCAGTGATGATGATGCTGTCATAGTTTATGGTGGATTAAGCGCCTTGAGTACATCGAGTTCTTGAGCCATCAAAGAGGTTACAGTTGTATTGGAGACACTGCAAAACTTTAAGATACAAATTCATACAAAGACAGGAAGCCTAGTGAAATAAATTACCGACATAGTTGGATGTTAAAAGTAAAGGGATGAGTAAAAATGTACTTACAGAACTTTGCTGGAGGCTTTGACCACTGGCAGCAGCCTCAGAAGAGCATCCTCTGAAGCAGAGTATTTCCTCAGGTCAAACACATTCAGATCTTTTTTTGATGACAGTAAGATGAAGACCAGAGCTGACCACTGAGCAGGAGACAGTTTATCTGTGGAGAGACTTCCTGATGTCATGTACAGTTGGATCTCCTCCACTAGAGAACGATCATTCAGTTCATTCAGACAGTGGAGCAGATTGATGCTTTTCTCTGCAGACAGATTCTCACTGAGCTTCTCCTTGATGTACTGGACTGCTTCCTGATTGGTCTGTGAGCTACTTCCTGTCTGTGTCAGCAGGCCTTGTAGGAGAGTTTGGTTGGTCTGCAGTGAAAGACCCAGGAGGAAGCGGAGGAACAAGTCCAGGTGTCCATTTGGACTCTCTAAGGCCTTATTCACAGCACTCTGGTGGAGAGATTTTAAACTCTTTTTCTTTTTCATTAATTTAGACCATGCGGAGGTTGTTTGTTGTTGTTCCAGCAGATTGAGTCCAGAGTTGATGAAGGTCAGATGGACATGAAGACCAGCCAGAAACTCCTGAACACTCAGATGGATGAAGCAGAACACCTTGTCCTGGTACAGTCCTCTCTCCTCTTTAAACATCTGTGTGAACACTCCTGAGTACACTGAGGCTGCTCTGATATCGATGCCACACTCTGTCAGGTCTGATTCATAAAAGATCAGGTTTCCTTTCTGCAACTGATCAAAAGCCAGTTTTCCCAGAGACTCAATCATCTTCTTGCTTTCTGGACTCCAGTGTTGATCTGTCTCAGCTCCTTCATCATACTTGACCTTCTTCACTTTGGCCTGAACCACCAGGAAGTGGATGTACATCTCAGTCAGGGTCTTGGGCAGCTGTCCTCCCTCTCTGGTTTTCAGCACATCCTCCAGAACTGTAGCAGTGATCCAGCAGAAGACTGGGATGTGGCACATGATGTGGAGGCTTCGTGATGTCTCGATGTGGGAGATGATGCTGATGGCCTGCTCCTTACCTCTGAATCTCTTCCTGAAGTACTCCTCCTTCTGTGGGTCAGTGAACCCTCTGATCTCTGTCAGCCTGCCAACACATTTAGGAGGGATCTGATTGGCTGCTGCAGGTCGTGTGGTTATCCAGAGGTGAGCAGAGGGAAGCAGTTTCCCCCTGATGAGGTTTGTCAGCAGCACATCCACTGAGGTG
Source organism: Oreochromis aureus (assembly GCF_013358895.1). Classification (NCBI taxonomy): domain Eukaryota; kingdom Metazoa; phylum Chordata; class Actinopteri; order Cichliformes; family Cichlidae; genus Oreochromis; species Oreochromis aureus. The sequence continues at coordinate 24,921 of NW_024108959.1, read as the reverse complement.
GACTTTCTAGGGTCAGTTAGGATTGTAGTTTTGTGGAAGTCCAGAGGAAGTCGACACTCATCCAGACCATCAAAGATGAACACAACCTGGAAGTCTTCAAAGCTACAGATCCCTGCTTCTTTGGTTTCAGTAAAGAAGTGATGAACAAGTTCCACCAAGCTGAACTTTTCCTCTTTCAGCACATTCAGCTTTCTGAAAGTAAATGGAAATATGAACTGGATGTCCTGGTTGGCTTTGTCTTCAGCCCAGTCGAGGGTGTATTTCTGTGTTAAGACTGTTTTCCCAATGCCAGCCACTCCCTTTGTCAGCACTGTTCTGATTTGTTCATCGGTTCCAGGTGAGGCTTTAAAGATGTCTTCTTGTCTGATTGTTGTTTCTGGTCTGTGTGGTTTCCTGGATGCTGTTTCAATCTGTCTGACCTCATGTTCATCATTGACCTCCGCAGTCCCTCCCTCTGTGATGTAGAGCTCGGTGTAGATCTGGTTCAGAAGGGTTGGGTTTCCGGCTTTAGCAATCCCCTCAAACACATTCCGGAACATCTTCTTCAGAGCAGATTTGAGTTTAGGCTGACAATTCTGAAGAGCATCTGAATTTGAAATAGGAGATAAGATCATTGGCCAACTGCGGTTTATATACTGTGAATAACTTCATTTATTTCCCTCTTGATAATTTTTACTTAAATCTCATCAGATATTTAGTATTTTTGTTTAAAATGGTCCACTGAATATATATATATCTATAGATATATAGATATATCTCTAGAGATATCTATATATATATATATATATATATATATATATATATATCTAGAGATATATATATATATATATATATCTATATATATCTAGAGATATATATATATATCTATATATATCTATATCTCTAGAGATATATATATATATCTATATATCTATCTCTATATCTATAGCTATATAGATATATATATTTCATTCTTAAAAAATGCATTCCTGTAAAGTTAATGTACATAATGAAATGAAAGAAAAAAAAATGGAAAAAAAGTCAAGTTTTAATACATCTTTGAAAAATCCCAAAAAATACAGCTTTTAATCAGTTTTATTTATTTAAAAGGAAATCGTAACAACAGTCATCTCAAGTTGCTTTAGATTGTGAGACAAACACTCTACAATAATACAGAGAAAATCCCAACATACAAAGCACCCACTGATGAGAAAAGGATTTGGTGACAGTGGTCTGATCATTTTAGTTTAAAAAACATGATTAGTAATTAGTCTTTTACATAGTGTCTTTTTTTCATATTGTAAACTACCTTCTGCTTAATCAGTGGGGAACTGAACGTGTAGTTTTTATTTATAGAGAATTTTAGGGTATGCCAGCGAAGTTTAACCTTCAGATAAACTGACATACCCATGTTTCACCTGTCTCAGTCTCACACTCTCTGGCTCAAAGTGCCAAATTTTTGGTCACGTTTGAACTTATTTTTTGTGATTATAAATGTGGCATTTTCATAGAAATGTAGACTGCATTCTGCACCGCTGAGAAAAATTATATACAGTGGTCCCTCATTTATCGCGGGAGTAACGTTCCAAAAATAACCCGTGATAGGTGGAATCTGCAGAGTAGCCTACTTATTTTTTACAATTATTATAGATGTTTTAAGGCTGTAAAACCTCTCATTAATCACTTTATACAAGTTTCTCAGACATGCATGAACATTTACACACTTTTCTCTCTTCTCTCTTGTTTCTCTCAACGTTCAAACCTTCGTAGAAAAATAAGTCCAGTATTATAGAATGAAACCAAAGGCACCCGCGGTTCCCTTTGATGGTGCAAAATGTTTCGTCAACATTGTTGTGTTTATTGGCGAGAAAACTTACAAACATACAGTACAGGACTTCAGAGTCACACTGCTAGGGATCGAAGATTTATGTAAATTTGACAAGCTGAATGCATTCAGCTTGTCAGGAGACATGGCATGAGATTGATTGACAATGGTCTACAGCCAATCAGGATGCAGAACACAGTGCGCTGTAAAAAAAGAACAATACAACATGGAAAATCTGCAAAACAGCGAGGTCGCGAAAGGTGAACCACATTATAGCAAGGGACCACTGTACATTAGGCTAAGAAAGTATTCATACCCACCTTCACTTTTTTCACTTTTGTTATTTTGCAGCCTGATGCTATAATCAATCACTTTTGTAATTATAGTCTCAAATCTTTTGGGGTGTGATGGGGAACTTCTGCCATTCCGCTTTGCAAATCTAGGATCTAAGATCCCATCCTCCTTTGGACTCCACCTCCCGAAAGTCAAAAATAATTTTATTGGCGGATACAGAATTTCTCTCTGAGCACAGAGAGCTTCCCACAAGAAACTGTAGCAGTTCATACAAAGCAGACACTTGCATGTATGCGAAGGCTTCTTTGTGCGTAGTGCTTTAACCTTAACTAGTAATGACTTCATGAATTAACCGTATTTTCTGTACTATAAGATGCACTTAAAATCCTTTAATTTGCTCAAAAATCAACAGTGCACCTTATAATCCAGTGCGCCTCATGTATGAATTCTGGTTGTGCTTACTGACCTCGAACCGATTTTATGTGGTACACGGCACTAGATAATTTGGGTCCAGAACTCCATCCTCTTCAGGTCCCAAAGTCGAACGAACACTGCGGCATCACTGAGAGTTAAAAACTGTCTAAATTCTTTCATCTTTAATAAAATGATCAGCATTGCTGCTTTACCAGGTGTAACTATTAAGTTTAACATCCAGGCATCCATGAAAACAGAATTTATTAAATTTAACGGAGTTAGAAATTAGCAAGAAGTTAGCTCGCTAGTTTCCATCTAAATATAATATACCATGTTCTGACTGAAAGATTTTGAAAAAATTAGAACGTACAGCTCGGCTATCACTTCCAACATAAATGTAGACAGAAAACTAAGCAGTGACGTTTGCAGGGTTACTGAAGTTGGGCTACCTGGTATATAATGATGTGCTACGTAGTCGCTAGCGACACAGCTATGTCAAAGTCAAAGTCAAAGTAAACTTTATTGTCATCTCTGCTATATCCAGTGCAGCATACAGAGAGACGAGATGACGAGGCTCCGGTTACATCAGTGCAAAAAAAATTATGTTGGTTACACTGCTCCAGTACACAGTAACCCTACACAGTAACAAAGACAGACAATACAAGAAGTAAGAAATAGCACAATATATACATACATTTAAGTGACTTATTGATAAATATCTGAATAAGAAAGAAGAGCATGTGCAAAAAGGGTGTAGCTATTGCAGTACACAGTGTGTTAGGTGGAGGAGTTGTACAAGGAGATGGCCACAGGCAGGAATGATTTCCTGTGTCGTTCAGTGGCGCTTTTTGGTAATCTCAGTCTCTCAGTGAACATGCTCCTGTGGCTAGCCAGCATGTCATGGAGTGGGTGGGAGGAATTATACAACATTGTCCTTATCTTGGACAACATTCGTCTCTCAGACACCACCTTAAGAGAGTCCAGCTCCATCCCCACAACATTGCTGGCTTTGTGGATCGGTTTATTGAGTCTGTTAGTTTCAGCAACCCTCAATCTGCTCCCCCAGCATGCAACAGCATAGAGGATAGCACTGGCCACAACAGACTTGTAGAAAATCCTGAGTATTGTCCGACAGATGTTGAAGGACCTAAGTCGCCTCAAAAAATAGAGACGACTCTGGTCCTTTCCTTAAATCGTGGGGTGTTTTTAGCCCAGTCCAGTTTATTGTCAATGTGTACTCCAAGGTATTTATAGTCCTCCACAATGTCCACATGGACCCCCTGGATTGAAACAGGGGTCAAGTGTTTCCTGGTCTTCCTGAAGTCCACAATCAATTCCTTGGTCTTTACCACGTTGAGCTGCAGATGATTCTGCTCGCACCACATGACAAAGGAGTCAACCACAGCCTGGTACTCTGACTCATCACCCTCACTGATGCATCCAACCACCGCAGAGTCATCAGAAAACGTCTGAAGATGGCAGGTCTCTGTGCAGTGGCTGAAGTCTGTGGTGTAGAGGGTGAAGAGAAGGGGGGAGAGGATGGTCCCTTGTGGTGCCCCTGTGTTGCTGATTAACTTATGTAAAGGAATTTCTTTCACTTATGTAATAATCACATTATTTTATTGTATAATGCCTTGGTACCACTGGATTTTAACATGTCTGACACCCATACTGTAAGAAGGAAGTTGGGGGAAGCAGACCACTCCACAGGAAGAGTCTTTTGTCTCTTCGAGGACTCTGGGAGGTAGCAAGGGAGTGTGAACCTTAAGGTGTGAAACAGCTGTACTGCCTTTTGTTCCTGGAGAAGGTATTTAACTGAGAGCCATGCTAGGCTCAGTGAGACTCTGCTGACCCTGCCCCGTGGTCATGCAGGCTCTCCACAAGCTTGGTTTTCTGTTCTGTGTGTGTTTTGATTAAAGAATGTTAGCTACCGCTCACCGCTCATCTGCAGGCTTTATTTAATGGAAAACTTCCACAACACTTATCAGACACACACTGTGGAAGATGCACATATTGTGGTCTTCCTGTCAGGTAATCAACAATCCAGGACACCAGAAAAGCATCCACCCGCATCACTGTTAGCTTATCACCCAGGAGGGTCGGCCTGATGGTGTTGAAAGCACTGGAAAACTAAAAAAAAAATGACCCTCACAGTGCTCTCTGGCTGGTCCAGGTAGGTGTAGACACGATTGAGCAGACAGATGATGGCGTCCTCAGTCCCTAGACGGGGCTGGTAAGCAAATTGAAGGGGATCCTGATGTGGTCTGACTATGGGTCGGAACTGGTCCAGGATGAGCCTTTCCAGGGTCTTCATGATGTGGGAGGTCAGTGCGACAGGCCTCTAATCCTGGGGGCCACTGGGACGTGGAGTCTTAAGTGCAGGGATGAGGCATGATGTCTTCCACAGCACTGGGACCCTCTGCAGACTCAGACTTAACATGAACAGTTTATGGAAGACTCCACAAAGCTGGGGGGCACAGGCCTTGAGGACACGTGACTTACTCCGTCTTGTCTAGCAGACTTGTCTGAGTGGAGCCTCCTTCATTTGCCTCTGAACCTGGTCTTGAGTGAAAGTGATGGGTGGGGGAGGGGTGTCAGGATTCTCATCTGAGGCAACAGTGCGATAGAGATGGACAGACCACGTGACTTTCGCGCATTGCATTGTGAGTACGAGTGGCAACAAAATCAAAACACTGCATCAAGCGCTAGCATTTCCAGCACCGGTAATCATTAATTCTGCGGTTTTAATCCCTACTTGCATTTTATTTGCCCCAAAAACAGTTATGTACAAAACGATGGAGAACACGGCAGATCCGTACAAAGACAGACTTGACGAACAAGCAAAAAAAAAAGTTAGACCCATACGAGCATACAGAGTGGAGTAACCCTTGGGCACATATATGCGGGGCTTTTCGTGGCTGTTTCGATATCGCTCTCTCTCTTAACCGATCAAATCTCGCTGTGGTAGCAGCTTTAAACTCGGTATGACCCAGGTTGATAGAGGGTGCCCAGTCTGGATCGCATCCCAGCATTTTGTAGGCTGGTTTTCCTACAAAACACAACAAACATTAGCCCACAAAGCCACAGTGAACAAGCAGCATAGCGCAACGAATTCAATTCAAATCAATATAAGACTTATTTGTAACCTACATCAACAATTATGTTATGATAAATTACGTAATAACTACAACAGAAGATGTACCTTTGCGGAAATGCTTGGAGCAGACTAACATGTGAGCTGGAGTGTTCTGGAACGTTATATTTGGTCTTCGAATGGCTGCAATCCAGGCCATCTGTCGGCTCTTTGTTACATCGAAAACATGGCTTGAACAATTTCTCTTCCACAACGTAAACGATCTCTTTACCCGTCAGCTTCTCGTGGCTGTCATGCGACTGGCTATCGCAGTTAATAATACAACACCTTCTTGTCATTCTTTGTGTTTCTTTTTATCGCTGTGTGACTGTTTTCATGTGAAAGCCGGCATGCGCTAGTACCGCTTGCCACTCGTACCTACAATCCTTTGCGGTTTTACCCCAGAATGACGTCACATTTTCAGTCTCTATGTGGAGAGAGAGGCAGGCACAGTGGTGTGGCTCTGGATGCCAGGCTGACTACAGGTGAGGTTGTAGGGGTGTGAGCAGTCACTGCAGTGTCAATCTGTTGAACAACAAATTCAACTCATTAGCTCTGTCCTCACCTCCCTCAGCTCCGCTGCTGTTGGTTGGCCTGAAACCAGTGATGGTCTTCATCCCACTCCACACCTCTCTCATGCTGTTCTGCTGGAGTTTCCACTCCAGCTTCCTCCTGTAGTTAAGTGTGCCTATGCCAAGAGGCACACTTATTACTATTCGTCGGATTTATTATTCCTATTAAGTATGCCTATGCCAAGAGGCACACTTATTACTATTCGTCAGATTTATTGTGTGGATGCCCTCAAAGGCATCCACACTATTGAGTTCCTGTTTCTCTTTATTAAGTGTGCCTATGCCAAGAGGCACACTTATTACTATTCGTCGGATTTATTATTAAGTGTGCCTATGCCAAGAGGCACACTTATTACCATTCGTCGGATTTCTTCTTCTTCTTCTTCTTCTTCTTCTTCTTCTTCTTCTTCTTCTTCTTCTTATTATTAAGTGTGCCTATGCCAAGAGGCACACTTATTATTATTCGTCGGATTTATTATTCTTATTAAGTGTGCCTATGCCAAGAGGCACACTTATTACTATTCGTCGGATTTATTATTATTAAGTGTGCTATTACTATTCGTCGGATTTATTATCCTTATTATTAAGTGTGCCTATGCCAAGAGGCACACTTATTACTATTCGTCGGATTTATTATTAAGTGTGCCTATGCCAAGAGGCACACTTATTACCATTCGTCGGATTTATTCTTCTTCTTCTTCTTCTTCTTCTTCTTCTTCTTCTTCTTCTTCTTATTATTATTAAGTGTGCCTATGCCAAGAGGCACACTTATTATTATTCGTCGGATTTATTATTCTTATTAAGTGTGCCTATGCCAAGAGGCACACTTATTACTATTCGTCGGATTTATTATTATTAAGTGTGCTATTACTATTCGTCGGATTTATTATCCTTATTATTAAGTGTGCCTATGCCAAGAGGCACACTTATTACTATTCGTCGGATTTATTATTAAGTGTGCCTATGCCAAAAGGCACACTTATTACTATTCGTCGGATTTATTATTTTTATTATTAAGTGTGCCTATGCCAAGAGGCACACTTATTACTATTCGTCGGCTTTATTATTGTGTGGATGCTTTAAGGCATCCACACTATTGAGTTCCTGTTTCTCTTTATTCTTTATTATTATTGTGTGGATGCTTTAAGGCATCCACACTATTGAGTTCCTGTTTCTCTTTATTCTTTATTGTGTGGATGCCCTCAAAGGGCTTCCACACTATTGAGTTCCTGTTTCTCTTTATTCTTTAGTCCACTATTTGTGTGGATGCTGGAGGCATCCACACTATTGAGTTCCTGTTTCTCTTTATTCTTTATTGTGTGGATGCTTTTGGCATCCACACTATTGAGTTCCTGTTTCTCTTTATTCTTTATACTTTATTATTATTCTAGTTGCCACTTTTGTACTTTTTTTTGGCACTTAACTACTTCCACAATTTTCAGCTGATTTTCACCGTTCAAACTTTAAACTATTCTGCTATTTCTGCTAATAATCGCTATATCTTTTGGTATTTTTTGCTATTATACTTTTTAAAATATTAAGCTTTTTTCCTTTAATTTGTCCCATTGAAACGAATGGGAAACTTCTGCAATTCTGCTAAAACTTGTTTGTTTTTGAAACTTAACTACTTCCCCATACTTTCACCTAGAACAACCATTCCAACTTTAAAATGTTCACAAATTTTTCTGCTATTCTTGTATGAGTCAGCTTTTTCATATCTGTTACCATTTTCGTCTTATCCCTCTTTAAGTTTTGAGTTTCATTTTTGTGATTTTTCACAAAATACATGCGTTGTTATGGTTGCTATGCACTTGGCTTTCAGTGTGCCACTGAAGTTTTCGCAGTCTTTTCTTCATGTCTAAACAACTTCTTGCTACTTGCTCCATTTTCACTCAACCCCCACAAATTATACATCAAAACGTAGATACTTTTGCTGGCTTTCAGAAAATGTCACTATCATTGTTGTGGGATTTATAGAATTTTCTCAAATCTCCTCAGACTAACAGAAAGTCTCAAAACTCTCCATAGAAAGTCAATAAAGACTTTGTTCAAAATCACCGCTGGATTTCTGTAATGAGAGGCATTTTCGAATCGTCATATCTGACTGCTCATCACCTTCTTTTCCAGGCGCTCGCTCTCTTTCCCAGTGGCGCAGTTGGTAATGACACAGATCTGCAACCCAAAGGTTGTTGGTTCAATTACACCTTGGGCAACATGTTTTTTTTGTTTGTTTTTTTGACCACTAATTCATATTCATCATTTATTACAATTCTGCAAACTTTTATGATTTTAGCAGCTTTTCTAATATGGACCTCAGATTCTTGTTAACACTCCATGGCACAAATACTGTTCCCTTTAGGCTCTGTGTATGTGTGTGTGTATCAATATTTCTCTCATTTTAAAGTATTACTCCTCCATAACTGTATTTCTGTTAAATCAAAGTACTTTTACTACATCTTAGTACTTCTGCTCAATCATAGTATTTCTGTTAAATCATAGTATTTTGCCAAATTATGGTTTTTGTGCCAAATCATAACATTTGTGTTATGTTATCGTATTACTACTAAGTGGAGGAATTTCTGTCATGTTACAGTATATGTGCTGATTACAGTATTTCTGCTAAATCATAGTGTTTCTACTATATTATATTTTTCTTTCTAAATATAGCATTTCTGCTATATAATTGTATTTCTGCTACCTACACATACGGATCAGTATCTAAGGTTTGACTCTCGTCATCCACTGGAGCACAAACTGGCTGTCATCAGGACGCTACAACACAGAGCGAACACCATCCCCACAGACACAGCGGCCAGGGAGGCAGAAGAACAGCACATCAAGAAGGCCCTGAGTAAATGTGGCTATCCCAGCTGGACTTTTGTCAAAGCTGGAAAGACACCCAAAGAAAGCTCCAGCCGATCCAGGAGAGAAGGACAACCGCTGTCCAGGCGAAAACCTGTAGTGATCCCATATGTGTCAGGAGTATCGGAGCAGTTGAGACGCATTTTTTCGAAACACCGGGTCTCTGTGGCTTTTAAACCCCAAAACACACTGCGCCAAAAACTGGTCCACCCCAAGGATCGGGTCCCCCGACACAAGCAGAGTAACATAGTGTACGCTGTTAAGTGCCAGGAGGATTGCCAGGATTTATACATCGGGGAAACCAAACAACCTCTGGCGAAGCGGATGGCACAACACAGAAGAGCTACCTCGTCAGGCCAGGACTCTGCAGTCTATTTACACCTACAGGCCAGTGGACACTGTTTCAAGGATGAGGATGTACACATCCTGGACAGGGAAGAACGCTGGTTTGAGCGCGGAGTCAAGGAGGCCATTTATGTGAAAAGGGAAAGACCATCTCTGAATCGAGGAGGTGGCCTAAGGGTACATCTTTCGCCATCTTACAATGCTGTGATTGCAGCCATTCCCCAACTCTCTGTGAATGGGACTCATGGCCATTGATCAGTGGTCTTTGATCAGTGGGTTTTGGTCAGTGATTGTTGATCAATGGTCATGGGAATTTGCATAATTATGATTAAGGAACTGACCTCACAGCCCATTGTTCCTTCTGTGGGCTGGTTTCAGTCATTATGCAAATGTCCTGTTTATAAGGTTTGGGGAAACCTGCAGTCAGCTGAGACTGAAGAAGTCACTTGGATGAGTGACGAAACGTTTCTCCCACAAAACGCTACGTCCAGATGAACAGATTCAACTTTTGGAGGTATTTCTGCTATGTTATAATATTTGTGCTAAACCAGAGTATTTCTGCTGAAACATAGTATTTCTGCCAAATGATAGTATTTCTGTCAAATTACAGTATTTGTGCTAAAACATAGTGTTCATTTAAAATTACAATATTCATAGTTCATCACAATGTCTCTGGTAAATCACAGTATTTCTGCTATGTTGTACTATTTTTGTAAATCATAGTGTTTGGGTGGGTTATGATGTCGGTTGAGTCCTCGTTGATGCGGCCATGAAATTAGTGTGAAATTAAGGTTAAGAAGATGCTGGCTTACGGTGCGGTTGAGCGCCGCAACGCCAAATGCGAAACACGTCCGTAGGTTTTGGTTTATGATACGGCCGTGTTCGGTGATGCGCCATAAGTGCAGTAGTGAGGGGTTGCTGGTTTCAGCACATTGAAAAGAGGTTAGACGGTGGTTTATGGTGTCGGTTTTGAGCCTCGAGGGCTGCGGTCATAAAATTATAAGTAAAATATTTACTTCACCCGATTAAAGGTAAAGTAGACGCTGGTTTATGGTGTCGGTTTTGAGCTTCGGGACGAGCATCACTTCTGTTTTATGATGCGATTTTGCCCGTTGTGGCGGCCATAAGCGCAGTAAAAGGGGTACATGGTGTATGGTGCGGTTGTGCTTCAGAAGAGTTCTAACAGTTGAGTTCAGAGGTTTCTGTGTAAATTTCCGCTGATGAGAAGCGCTCTCTGTGGGTCTCACTGCTGGTGAAACGCTGCGCTGTGTGTGTGGCGCGCACTGGGTGCTGCTCTGTGTGTGAAGCGCTCTGGGTGCTGCTCTGTGTGTGAGGCGCGCTCTGGGTGTGTTTCCGTGTGTGAAGCGTGAACACAGTGACAGTGACGGTTGATGTGTGATTAGGAGGACACTAGAGTAAAGACACATTTTAGGATCAAAGGTTGATACCTAGTGTACCTGTGGAAATTAATTTTGTTCAAGGTGTGGCAACCCCCCTGTCTGTGGACGCACAGGCCGGTCCAGCGTCGTCTGGGTGCCGAGGTGGCGACTTGGGAACTGAGGACTCCCGCATAGCTACAGAATAACACTGGAACGGCCGTGTAATCACGGGTTCACATTTATTCTGGAATAGACCAAGACACATTTTGCGATCAAAGGTTGAGTTCTATAGTAGTCAAAAAGAAAACCGAGGTTAAAGTCCTCATTTCTTAAAATAGAGGTTAGAGTCCTCGTTTCAGTGACGTTTCAGTGGTTAAAATTGTTGTGTGCCTGTCCCCTGATAGCGTGAAATTACGAATAAAGAGGGAATTTGGAGCCACATAGAGATAGACGGGCATAATTGGGTGTATTACTCTGTGGTGTAATAAAAAATAAAAAAAAAAAAAAAAGAGAGAGAGAGAGAGGTGGTGTAGTGGAGAATTATTGAGAAGCAGAGAGAGGAATGTGTTGGGAGACTGGCGTGCAGTTTGCGCTGTCAAGATGGGCGTGTTGCCTGCTTATCTGTTTAATAGTGATGAAAATGAAATTAAATAAATCTCTTAGTGTGTTAATACAGGAAGCTACGGACCTGGACCAACTGCCCCCACAAGCACAGCGGCCGAAGCAAAATTATAAGTAAGGGGAACCACACCCAGCAAGAATCAGCAGCTGTGAAACAGACAGCAGCGAGGAGAGAATTAGAGGAGAAATTAAGAGAAGTTTTAACACAAAATTGGGTGGAAATTGGGGCCAACGGACTTGTGGAGGTTGGGAAGGCGTCCGGAGCATCACAACAAAAGGTGAAACAAAAACACACACAAGCAGAGAAATGTGAGAGAAAGGCTCCTTTTAAGGTAACGCCTTGTTTGAGAAAAAGTTAAAATTAACCTGCCTAAAAATGCACACACATGCAATGAAAAAACAGCTTACACTCATGAACAGGTGAAGATTTTCCAGCAAGGTTAAAGCAGCAAAAATTAACATACTTCTGTTTTTAATGATGAGGTTTATCCATTACTAACAAATAAACCCTCTGGGTTGCAGGACAACAATTTAGCTTCAAAGAAAAAGAAAATAAAGAGACTGGTATGACCAACCAGTGATGAAATAACAAATTGTGAGATGTTTTCTGATGATTGAACAACACAAGTGATTACTGACGGAAAGAAAATTTCTCTTTTGTGAGTTTAAACATGATCTTAGGAATTTGAACATGTGCATGTTGTCCTGTCAACTTGGTGGGTTATGAGTTGATTATATGGTGAAAAAAAAAAAAAAAAGGGGGAGAGAAGGCTGACACAGGGCCTGGCCCGGTGTTTCTCCCCTCTCGTTGTAACACAGCCAACACAACATCATTTTCCTGTTCGTACACTTCGGTTTGTTTTTGTTTTGTTTTGTTTTGTTTTTTGTTTGTTTTTTGTTTTCTCTTTATGTTTAATTACAGGCTGCTTTGCCGGCCCTGAAAGCCGAGGCTGACCTGGACTCCTGCTCTCCCCTCTACGTGACCCTGACCAAATGCTGCAATAGCTGGACCCACAACAACCTGAAAATGTCAACAAGTGCTGCAGGAATGCGATCTCATGCAGCAGAGACGGAGAGCGTTAAAATCAAGGCCCGTTACACTACACGGGGGAAAATTTCCAGACTGCGTCAGCTGACAGAGCTGTGACAAGACGCCCGCCAAGCCCGAATGAAAAGTAAGGTCAAGCAAAAGGATGCTGATCTTGATAACTCTGCATTAACACTGTGCAGGACAGTGATGGACCCATACGGCAGCAAAATGGGCGTGACAAAGACAGGAGGAGCAAGTGAGGTCAGAAGGCACCTCAGAATGGACTAAATACAGGAGAAGAAGATGCAGGTGTCACCTACGGTGAGCATGGACATTGGAGAAAGGACTGCCCCAATTGGGGTCAGAACCAGGATGGACAGAACTTCGAGCAGCAGCAGCAGCAATGGTCGCAAACAGACTGAAAAGGAGGAGGGCAGGACCCCAGGGCATGCTTCAGGCTGTGGTTTACCCAAGACACCAGAACAGGAAAGTGATGAACACACACACACACGCACATTGGAATGCTGATTCACTGAGAAGTGATCCACACACATACACACACACACACACATGCACACGCTTGTGCAACGAAGAGTGATGCGCACACACACACACACACACGCTGATGCAATGAAGAATGCTTTGCTAACAAATGCTTATGCTGATATGCAAAATGCTGCACACAAACATCCCAATACATAATTTTTATGAGGCCATTGATTACCATTGATTACTTAAACTGTGTTTTATGTCACCCAGAGTACATTTATGTAGATTTAAGGGGTAAGGTCTGAAACAGTTTGGTTATGAAAACAATGTCTGTGCGTGATGTCTGTTTATGGCTCAAGGCCTTGACTGAATTCATTGCTGTGCTTCACACAGCCTGGTGAGGAACAGAGGCACAGAGTGAAAATGATGAATTAATAGTGTAAGTTTCAGGTCGGAGTACGGCATTTTCTGTGATTGAGATTTAATTCAAGGAGGAACAAAGGTGCTACAGTACCTGAGGTTCTCATTACTACACAATATTGTCCCGGCAGGAACCAAAACATTCCTGTGAATTTCTGGTTGATTTTTTGGTTTTGCTTAGCGCTAGCTTGATTTTATCAGTGAGCTTTGGGTTGTGTTCTTTCTCGTAAGCGAGAGAGGGATGAGTTTATGTTTGGACATGTCTGCAACGGGCCCTAGTTTGTGTTATTTTTATTAGTATTTTGTTGATTACGTCTGTTTTCGTTTTTGTTACAGCGCACTGAGATAAGAAAATCTGAGAGGTGTGATCCACCGGTGGTGATATTTTGTGAGTTCATGATTTAACAATCAGCTCTTTAAACCAGGCCTGAAAGATTGAAATGTGAAGCGCTATAAAATATTATTACTGTAAACAGTTGCAAAGTGTGCTTCTCCATGATTGTAATTGGCTTGAGAGAAATTCACTTATATGGGACACTGATCACATAAGATAGTCCTGAGTCTAAAAGGATTGCAGCGAGTCAATCCAGTCCAAAAAACAAGGAATTGTTTTCCTTTTAAAATGATGACGTCATCTTGCTGGTGATGGATACTCGAATAGGTTGCGCGTGAGACTCCATTATCAGCAACATCTGGTATGAATGTGTGTGAATGAATGCATGTGACTGGACTGGGATGGACTGATGACTAAAAGTTTTGACTGACTTGATACTGAGACAGTGACTGCACCAACTTTAGGATTAGTAAATGCCAACAAACAATTCACCCAGCCGGCAAGAGAAGGGTGGATGCTTCGCTTTGTTTTGTTTTGTTTTTGCAGGAGCAGGAGGATAAGAGAGACTGAAGAGGAGACGGTAGCTTCACATGAGAGTGTGGAACTGCAGATTTAACCCGTTGGTTGCTAATTTTGAGTTCTGAGATATGATGTCACTAACTTTTTAATTTTCTAGCTTCGTTGAATTGACACATGGGAGTGTGTCAAAAAGGGGGGAGTGGAAGTTGAGTTTGAACATCAAACAATGGTTATATAAAAATTTTTATGACTTTATTTGTGTGGTTAATAATTTAGGTATGGTAAGCTTATAATGTGTTAGAATAAAAAAAAAATGGTTAATTTGTTTTTGTTTTTGATTTCTTGACTAAACTAAGTGGTTATCACCACTTTCATAAACACATTGCAAATGTGCTCATAATGAGTTAGCACTCAGTCTTTTGAAGGTCATAAGCTTCGTTCGGCGTGACTGTCCAGACTGATATATTGTAGGTATTGACTTTGAGTGCAGAGGATGCAAACACGCTTACACACATAGATAATGATTAGAATGAGTCCCTGGGTCAGAGAGTTCTGAACATAATATTCTAAACCAAATTTGAATCACTAGAAGAGCAATGGATAACAACATTAGATTATCAAGGCTAGGGAGAGAGGTGTTTTGGTTTTCTGTCTCTTACAGAGAAAGGAACAGACACCAGACGAGGTTACGGAGATACGAGGATCCTCCAGCAGAGACAGATGTAGGGACTGCCGAGACAGCAACTGGGGTCAAGTGTCATGGCGTTTGGGCTCCTCGAGAAGATGGATCCCATAAACACAGCAATAACCATGAAGGGGTTGGCGAAAATCTAGGAACACCAGACCAACGAGGTTCGAGAGGCTCTTGGCAAAAAGGGGGACACAGCGGTGACCCCAAAATACACAGATCTTTGTTTGAAATCGGGGCAGAATAATCCCCTGATCTGTGCACCGACTAAAGGGTGGTCTAACCCCAGAGGTCGAAGAAAGAAGCTGAGAATCACCCAACTGGAAGATACTGGTAGCTGCAGCAATAAAATAAAGGTTAAAAGCTCCTTAGACAGAGGTTCTAGTCTAAGTACATTTGAAAGGTATAAGGTGGCATCAAAATGGGGGTGGGAAACTGGAACACCAAAATAAAGCTGTGGGAGAATTGGGGAGTGATGGGAGTGTCATCTGTAACTGCTGTTATGGTTGTAAATCTAATTTTTCTTGCATCTGAACTGTGCAAACACAGAGGTCATTTCACATATGGTCGACCCGTTAAAGGGGGACAGAGGGCCTCAGGACCAAGAAGAACTGAACCTTGTAACGCTGGAGTGTATGTTATAAGTGATCTCTTTTTAAGAGATCAAAAGGGGGAATTGTGAGATTATTTTGTTATCATATGTTACTTTATATCTGTAATCAAAGTAGTTGAATTATGATACTGCTGTAGATCATATTATACCCCTTAATATAGAGTGTGTGATCAGTATGTAGTTTTAGTTTGCATTATACTTCTGACTTAAAAGAGTGTGAAAATCATTAGATCTATTGGATTGACCTGTATTACTCAACACTGTTGAATGTGTTACACTGTTTCTTGACATTGCATACTGCTGAATCATGAAGAGAATGTTGGGTGCAGAAGACCTTGTGCCGATAAAGAGAAGAGACAGACCACATTCTATACCCCCACCTTTACAGAGAGCAGAAAGACAGGGAGCCGAGGTCATAACTTAGGCGCCGAGTGAGAGAAAACATGTGAATGTTTAGGGTTTTATGACTAGGTGGGGGCTACTAGAGGCTATAAAAGGCTGAGTAACCCGTCACCATTTTGAGACTTGCTGTGACCCTCTGCAGGCAGGTCTCCCCATCATGATGGTTCTTATGCTCTTAAGTGTTGAATTGTATGGAAATAAAATATTGTTGATTGAGCATTTATACACCGAGTATTGTCCTTCCTTCAGCCCAAAGATTAAAAGAACTGGGAGATTTTAACACGCTAAATATATTCTTTCTGTTATCTTATACTATTTCTCCTAAATTCTTGTATTTTTGAGAAGATATCATGTTTCTGGTAAGTTACAATATTTCTGCAAAGTTCTGCTATGCTATTGTATTTCTGCCAAGTATTATATTTCCTCTAAGATATTGCAGTTCTGCTAAGTTACTACATTTTAGCAAAGTTCCTTTGCTTCTGCAAAGTTTTTACAATTTCTGCAACTTTTCAGCTTTTTCAGCTAGTTTCAGCAGACAGCTTCAGCTTTAAAGCATCCACACAGCATTTTCGCAGGAAATGCAAATTGTGTGGATGCTTTTGCCATCCACACTATTGAGTTCCTGTTTCTCTTTATTCTTTATACTTTATTATTATTCTAGTTCTACTTTATTCTACTTTATTATTATTCTAGTTGCTACTTTTGTACCTTTTTTTGGCACTTAACTACTTCCACAAATTTCAGCCGATTTTCACCGTTCAAATTTTCAACTATTCTGCTATTTCTGCTAATGATCGCTATGACTTTTGGTATTTTTTGCTATTATACTTTTTAAAATATTAAGCTTTTTTCCTTTAATTTGTCCCATTGAAATGAATGGGAAACTTCCGCAATTCTGCTAAAACTTGCTTGTTTTTGAAACTTAACTACTTCCTCATACTTTCACCTAGAAAAACCATTCAAACTTTAAAATGTTCACAAATTATTGGGCTATTCATGTATGATTCAGCTTTTTCATATCTGTTACAGTTTTCATCTTATCCTTCTTTAAGTTTTTAATTTCATCTTTGTGATTTTTTAGAAAATACATCAGTTGTTATGGTTGCTATGCACTTGGCTTTCAGTGTGCCACTGTAACTTTTGCATTCTTCTCTTCATGTCCGAACAACTTCTTGCTACTTGCTCAATTTTCACTCAACTTCCACAAATTATACATCAAAACGTAGGTATTTTTGCTGGCTTTCAGAAAATGTCACTATCATTGTTGTGGGATTTATAGAATTTTGGCAAATCTCCTCAGACCAACACAAAGTCTGAAAAGTCTCCATAGAAAGTCAATGGAGAGTTTGTTCAAAATCACCGCTGGATTTCTGTAATGAGAGGCATTTTCGAATCGTCATATCTCCTTAACGAAGCGAAGTTAAGACATGAGGCTTGTGCCAATATATCTTCAGACACTCCTGACACTCACAATTCAAGAATTTTTTTATCACCTATTACCGTTTGGCCATGAATTGGGTTTGTTTGAGGGTAGGAAATTTGTCCCTCGCTTAGATTTCTTGAGATTTCAAACTCTGGAAATGAGGCACTTTTTTCTCTCGTCATATCTTTTTGATGGATTTCCACAGAGACCTGAAAATTTCCATGACTGTTCACCAAAGCCTGCTGTCTCTTACGGTGAAAGAATGATATCGATACTCCAAATAGATTTAGAGTTAGAAAGCGTTGTTTGAGGGCAAGTCAAGGCAGTTTTTGCTTCGCTCTACTCAGTTATGGTGCATTACAAGTCAAATATCTTTAATAATTTATATTTTAATGATAAATTGTTAACACTGGAAGATTCCCCCATCTCTTCTGAACAAAACGGTGTAAGAATGACCGTTCTAGCCCCTACGGTTAGGAAATTATGGCCATTTGTTGGAGGGGAATCCTCACTATGAGAAATAGACTGCAAAAATCCTGTGTCTCTCTGTGCTGCGTGCACCTGTTTTGGTGGGAAAAAGTACACAGCCTCTCTGATTGGTGGATTCAAATTGAGCAGCTCCCAGACTGCCTGACTGAACTAAAGTTGCTTCTCTCTCCCTCTGTGTGTGTGTGTGTGTGTGTGTGTGTGTGTGTGTGTGTGTGTGAGACAGAGAGAGAGAGAGAGAGAGAGAGAGAGAGAGAGAGCGCCTTTTAATGGGATGATCTCATTGTAAGATTCAAATTCAACTGAATTGGATCTTGTGTGTGTGTGTCTCTGTGCATGTGTGTTTCCATATGTGTCCATATTTGTGATTGTGTGGCTGTTATATTTTTTTTTTTTGCCGATTTTTTTCATTTAACAGGTATATTTGAGAGACCCATAGCATGTTCAGCATTTTTTCAGCTGTCCATTTTGCTTTTCCAATTTTTCTGTTTAAGTTATTACTATTGTGGTAAATCATACTATTTCTGCTATTTTATAAGATTTGTGCTAAATATAGTATTTCTGCCAAATATAGTATTTCTAATAATAATAACTAATAACTTTATTTATAAAGCACCTTCAAGCAAAGTGCTGTACAACTGTTTGAAATTAAAAGGGTTTAAAAGTAATACATAGCACTACAGATAGGAGACACAGTACAAGTTAAGAACAGAGAAAAAAGAGAAATTAAGAACAAAATAAAAAGAAGAAAACATTTAAAACCTAAAAGCCATAAAGTTAAGACATGTAGGATAAGGTAAACAAGTGTGTCTTCAGCTTAGCTTTAAAAACCTCGACAGAGCATGCCTGCCTAATATCTTGAGGGAGGTTATTCCATAAAACCGGGGCACGAAAAGAAAAAGCACGCTCTCCAATTTTCTTTTTCCTGGCTTTAGGAACTTTTAAAAGACCAGAGTCCTGAGATCGGAGAGCACGGGATGGAATATACCGGTGTAAAAGGTCAGAGAGATACGAAGGTGCTAATCCATTTAAAGCCTTGTAAGTGAGCAACAGGACTTTAAAATCAGCTCGAACCGGACAAGGTAGCCAATGAAGATAGTATAAAACAGGGCTAATATGTTCAAATTTTCCAGTTCTTGTTAAAATACGAGCAGCTGCGTTTTGCACCAACTGTAGACCTTTAAAACTTTTCTTTGGTAGCCCAGAGAAAAGAGCATTACAGTAATCAATGCGTGAGGACACAAATGCATGAACAAGAATCTCTGCAGTATCGTTTGACAAAACTTGTCTAATTCTAGCTATGTTCCTCAAGTGATAAAAGGCGGGTTTTGTTATTTCTTTTATATGAGACTCAAAAGAGAGCACCGTGTCAAACCACACGCCCAAATTTTTTACTTTGTATTTACAAGTTATGACCCTATCATCAATTCTCAGGGTAAAATTTTGGGACGAGTGCTGAAATTTAGGCGGTCCAATGACCATCAACTCTGTTTTATCAGTATTTAAGCACAGGAAATTATCCGATAACCAGCCTTTAATTGCTGATAGACAAGATTCCAAATTAGAGATTTCAGTACAGTTTCCAATTATTAGAGGAACATAGAGCTGCAGGTCGTCAGCATAACAATGAAAGGTTACTTTAAAAGAACGTAAAAGAGCACCAAGAGGCAACAGATACATAGAGAACAGCAGTGGTCCAAGCACAGAGCCCTGAGGGACCCCATGCCTCACCACACAGGTCTCAGAAAGAACATTATTAAAATTAACAGTCTGAGACCTCCCTGACAGGTAAGATCTCAGTCATGATAAAACATTCCCTGTAATTCCAATAAAATGTTCAAGCCTATCCAATAAAATGCCGTGATCAACAGTGTCAAATGCGGCACTTAGGTCCAGTAGTAATAAAACTGAAGTGCGATCACTGTCTGCATGTACCAGCAGGTCATTCACCACTTTTAGTAAAGCTGTCTCTGTGGAGTGATTTGGTCTAAAAGCAGACTGAAATGGTTCAAACAAATTGTTTGTTGACAAATGCTCAGTGAGCTGCTTAAAAACCACTTTTTCAAAGACTTTAGACAAGAAAGACAGATGTGAGATGGGTCTATAGTTTGCAACCATGTCAACATCTAGTCCAGGCTTTTCAAGATTGGTACTACCACAGCTGATTTATAACATTCAGGAAGACTCCAGTCATCAATGAAATATTTAGAAGAAACAGAATGTAGGGTCCTAATGCTGACCACAGTTCTTTTATAGCCCAGGCTGGTAAAGGATCCAATGAACAGGTTGTACTACGAGCTGCTTTTACAACCTTGGTTAATTCAGAAAGAGAAATGACCTTAAAATCAGAGAACAGTTTATCAGCAGCAACAGGCAAGACATCTGAGTAGTCTGACAAACTACCTGAGGAAGGAATAATCTGATTCCTAAGTGTGTCCGCCCTATCACTGAAAAACACAAGAAAATCATGAGCCATCAAGGCTACGTCCACACGTACACGGGTACTTTTGAAAACGGAGATTTTCCGTTTTCGTTTTAAAAAATAATCCCGTCCACACGTAAACGCAGACATGAAGGAAAACGCTGCTAGGAACATGCCAAAGCAACAGGTGGCGATATATTCCTAACTGTGTAGAAATGTTGGCCAATCAGAAGTCTAGAAGCCTCGGTAGGAAATAGTAAACAAAGATGGGGCGTAGAAGCAGAACCGAGTCGTATGTGTGGAGGGACAGTAACTGTGTGTGTATATGTAAGCATTTAAACACTGCAGAGAGTACAATTAACAGTAACAGTATTGTAGAAATTCAGTTCACCGAAACAATAACGTGGCGCACAGTGTGACGCCAAAAAGGCGCACACCTTTGACGCTATGCTTTCTCCGTTTTTCTCGTCCACACGTAAATGGAAAACGGAGTTTTCGAAAATCTCCACCCTGGCAGGCGTTTTTAGAAATCTCCGTTTTCAGTGACCGAAAACGCCGTTTACGTGTGGACGAAAGGTGCAAACGCACAGAAAAATCTGCGTTTTCAAAAATACCCGGGTACGTGTGGACGTAGCCCAAGTTAGAACAGCAGAGAGTTGACTTGCTCTCTGTAAGTTGTGATACTGTGTTAAATAATAGTTTTGAATTATGTTTATGACTCATGATAAGATTTGAGAAGTAATTTGCTTTCGCTGTCGACATCGGTGATTGGAAAGAAGTCAGGAGTCCTTCCAAGCCCAAGAAATACTTCTAATCTGGAAGATCTCCAGTGACGCCTGCCTTTCTACAATTTCTCCTTAGATTCAAGAGCTCCTCGTTTAGCCAAGGCATAGGGTTCTTTTTTTGACATTTTAGCTTCTTCACGGGAGCGACAGAATCCAAGAAGTGTATTATTTAAGTGTATTATTTAAGTGTATTATTTAAATTCACAGTCAAAGAGTCCACACATAACCCCTGGGTAAAAATGGGGTCCAACACCTCAGGTAGATGTAGTTTAACTCCAAGCAATGCCTCAGGGCTAATAAAATGAGATGATCTGAGGGGCAGTTTTCCCCTCTCAGAAGCTGGAGATTTAGGGATTAGAATATCAAATAAAATTGCTGAGTGGTCTAAAATAGGTAGAAGACAGTTTTCAGTCATCGATATATTCAGTCCATAACCTAAGACAAGATCTAGGGTGTGGCCCATACGTGTTGGCCCAGACATCAGTTGTGTAAAATTCAAGGAGTCAATTATATTTAAGAAATCTTTGACCAGGGGTTTATCCTCACAGCACAAATGGATATTAAAGTCCCCCACTATAAGAATCCTTTCATAGTGAACAATAAAACATGTCAACAAGTCTGAGAATTCCGAGATAAACAAATCATTATATTTAGGTGGACGATAGATGACTATAATTAGAACCACAGGACAGTTTAAGATCAGGAGTTGGGACTCAAATGAGGTAAAAACACCAGGACTTTGTATCTGTTTGCATTTAAAACAGCTTTTGATGATAGAGGCTACCCGCCTCCCTCCCAGACAGCCTGGGGAGCTGAAAAGCTGGCATCAGTGGGGCACAGATCCAACAAGGGTGCCACTTCCCCAACGCGCAGCCATGTCTCGTTAGGAGCATGATATCCAATTTATACGTATCGAAAAAGTCTCGAAGAACATGAGTTTTATTTGATACCGATCTTGTGTTTAAGAGAGCTAAATTAATTCTCTGTCCATCTGTGATGGCAGGCAGCAGTTGTAGATTATTTATATTCACTCCACCTTCCCTCGCATCCCGTCGGCGTAGCGGCCAATAAAGCAGCGACCGGTGAGCATGCTCCGATGACGTCGGGTAAACAGGAAGAAGGCAACGCTGTTTGAGGCCAGAGTAAGGTCCTAAACAGCCAGGGTCGCCGATGGTGAAAGCCCACCGCATGCGAGCTCTAACCCGAACACGCTTCCCAGAGCGCGTTCCACGCCTACGTCCATTTATCCAGCGCCGCTCGAAGGAGTCCAAGGGGGATCGCAGCGGTGCAGTTCCTCCGGTATCGACACCAGCGGCGGCGGGAGTCCTCCACATTGCTCGTTAATGCTGGGAAACTTCGGTAGTGAGTCACGGATGTTAAGCAGCATCTGTCGCTCATAAACCAACAAAGAGTGGGTTTTTAAAACTAGCAGGGACACCACTAAGAGCATAAATAAGAAACATATCGGGACCGGGAGACGAGGTGCCATGACATTCGGCGCCATCTTACCGCGCTGATGTCAACGATGATTAATTATAGTTTTTCTACCAAATAATAGTACAGTACTTTTGCTTTTTATAGGATTTTTATAGGATATTTATATTGCTTAATATGGTATTTCTGCTTTTTATAGGATTTGTGCTTAATATAGTACTTCTGCTAAATGTAGTATTTATGCTTAATCATACTATTTCTATATATTTCTGCCAGGTCCCCAGGCAGCCAATCCTCTGTGAGGACTGAGACATTCAAATTTACATATCAGGGCCTGCACGGATTCCCAGCCAGCCAATCATATCTGAGGTCTGCCGTTTCTTCTCTCGTCATATCTCAGCGACGCATATACAAAGAGCAATGAAAATCGCAGTCAAAGTACACCAAAGTCCGCTGATTCGCCCAGTACAAGAATTATTCTTCTAGTCCACCTAGTTTCTGAGTTACTTGACATTTTGTAACTCCAAAAAATGGCGTTTTTCGCCTCTCGCCGCGATCTAATTCTGACTGCTCATCACCCTGTTTTCCAGGCGCTCGCTCTCTTTCCCAGTGGCGCAGTTGGTAATGACACGGGTCCGCAACACAAAGGTCGTGGGTTCAATCCCACCTTGGTCAACATGTTTTTTTCCCTATAAATTAATACACTATCACAGACCAGTAATTCCTTTTGATCATTTATTACAATTCTGCAAACTTTTATGATTTTAGCAGCTTTTCTAATATGGACCTCAGATTCTTGTTAACACTCAATGGCAGAAATACTGTTCACTTTAGGCTCTGTGTATGTGTGTGTGTATCAATATTTCTCCAATTTCAAAGTATTACTCCTCCATAATTGTATTTCTGTCAAATCAAAGTACTTTTACTACATCTTAGTACTTCTGCTCAATCATAGTATTTCTGCTAAATCATAGTATTTTTGCCAAATCATGGTTTTTGTGCCAAATCATAACATTTGTGTTATGTTATAGTATTACTACTAAGTGGAGGAATTTCTGTCATGTTACAGTATATGTGCTGATTACAGTATTTCTGCTTAATCATACTATTTCTACTATATTATATTTTTTCTTTCCAGATATAGCATTTCTGCTATATAATTGTATTTCTGCTATGTTATAATATTTGTGCTAAACCAGAGTATTTGTGCTGAAACATAGCATTTCTGCCAAATGATAGTATTTCTGTCAAATTATAGTATTTGTGCTAAAACATAGTATTAATTTAAAATTACAATATTCATAGTTCATCACAGTGTCTCTGGTAAATCACAGTATTTCTGCTATGTTGTACTATTTTTCTAAATCCTAGTGTTTCTGTAATGTTTAAGTATTTTTGGCTAAATCTATTCTTTCTGTTATCTTATACTATTTCTCCTAAATTCTTGTATTTTTGAGAAGTTATCATGTTTCTGGTAAGTTACAATATTTCTGGTATGCTATTGTATTTCTGCCAAGTATTATGTTTCCTCTAAGATATTGCAGTTCTGCTAAGTTATTACATTTTAGCAAAGTTCCTTTGCTTCTGCAAAGTTTTTACAATTTCTGCAACTTTTCAGCTTTTTCAGCTAGTTTTTGCAGACAGCTTCAGCTTTAAAGCATCCACACAGCATTTTCGCAGGAAATGCAAATTTTTCTAGTTCTTTATACTTTATTCTTCAAGTTGCTCCGTTCTTCGCCGCTTAACTACTTCCGCAGTTTTTGTGCTATTTTCTCAGTTCAAATTTTACAATATTCAGCTATTTGTGCTCATTCGTGCTATATATTTTTGTACTTTTAACTATTATACTTTTTAAAATATTAAGCTTTTTGTGCTATTTTTTGTCCCATTGAAATGAATGGAAAACTTCCCCAATTCTGCTAAAACTTGCTTGTTTTTGAAACTTAACTACTTCCTCATACTTTCACCTAGAAACTCCATTCAAACTTTAAAATGTTCTCAGATTATTGGGCTATTCCTGTATGATTCAGCTTTTTCAAATCTTCTACCGTTTTAATTTTATACCTCTTTAAGTTTTATGTTGCAAAATTGTGATTTTTCAGAAAATACATGCGTTGCTATGGTTGCTATGCAATTAACTCAGAGTGAGCGCTTGTCCTTTTTCAATTTTCTTTTCATGTCTGAACAACTTCTTGCTACTCGCTCAATTTCCACTCAACCCCCACAAATTATACATCAAAACGTAGGTATTTTTGCTGGCTTTCAGAAAATGTCACTATCACTGTTGTGGAAGTTACAGATTTTTATCAAATCGCCTCAGAGCAACACAAAGTCTTAAAACTCTCCATAGAAAGTCAATGGAGAGTCTGTTCAAAATCAGTGCTGGGACTCTCTAATGAGAGGCATTTTCAAATTGTCATATCTCTTAAACAAAGCAAAGTTAGGACATGAG